>NW_013667280.1:59847-62538 GCF_000517525.1 Limulus polyphemus | reverse complement strand
TAGGCTCACTCCAGACCATTGGAATTCCAAAAGACAGACTTTCTTCTTACCTTTAGTCCATTGTCTCAACACTTCGACACAAAAGGTGCAAACTTTGTGCGATTTGTCTTGGTCCCTAAGTTTTATTCCAAAATACACGTAATACGCTTTTTTGACGAAATCTGTAATGTTTTGCCTTTGTTTCTGTACAACAAATTTACCACAAATATAACAGAATATGTTTGGGTCATTCACACAACCTCTTGTTGCCATAGCGACGATTAAATAACATTGAAAGGAAAAAATAATGTCAAAGTACACGCACAAACAAATATTATCCAGAAATGACACGTCATGCGGCCTGTTACCGTTTATATACCAGCGGTGTGTTTCTCGTGAGTTATAGAACGATCGACAAGACTCTCACGTCGCGATTTGTCTAAAGAAATCTATAGCCAACATTTTAAGCATTACAAAATGTGACCCGATTTCAATTAAAATGATTCATTTATGCAAAAGTACTTATGACGTTTTGGGAAAAATCTGTAGGTGATGGAGAAAAATGGATATCATCTTCGGATGCAGCGTACAGGAATTACTGTAGAACATGTTTGTTTGTTTGTAATTAAGCACAAAGCTACACAATAGGCTATCTGTGCTCTGCCCACCAGGGGTATCGAAACCCGGATTCTAGCATTGTAAGAAGTCAATAAAACCATCGCAGGCCTGTGTAATTATGGAAACGCACAGGTACACACACAGGAACCACAAACACATTGTAAACTGTTTTATTACTGATATATTTTGTTCACTATTCTGTATATACTGTTCTTTTTTTTTTTTACAAATAAAAGGAGAACATAAAATAGGTATCGCGGGTATCATAAAGATAAATAACATACCCTGAATTACTTAACATCACTTTTGAAAAATTTAGGATTTTTACCACGACAGCTTCAGTTTCATGAAATCTTCTTCAGAGTTTCCACACATCGTCTATTGAAACACGAAATTTAGCCTCAGTCTGTCGTATCGAGTAGTTTTCACCAGTCACAGTTCTGATTTCTACACATTTGTCATATGATATTTCTATTTCGGGTGCCATGAGTGCATTCACCACACCACTGCTGGGAATAGTATAATTGCCTGTACTTTTACAGGTATTTTGCTGGTGTTTCACAGTCTGATTAGTTAGATGACAATCAATCATAATGTAAGCTGCATTCGTTTTATGCACCGTTTTCATAATTATTCATAAAACTGAATGTTTAAACCAACTTATCAGACAATTAGGCCTACAACAAAAGCCTCGTACATAAACAACACACACACAAATCAACTATGATACAAATTGCGATGTAGGAAGATAAAATGTACCTTATTAAAAGGAGGTATTTGTTTGTTTATAATTAAGCATAAAGCTACACAATGGGCTATCTGTGCTCTGCCCAACACGGGTATCGAAACCCGGATTCTAGCGTTGTAAGTCCGCAGACATACCACTGTGCCACTGGGGGCTATAAGGAGGTATTTAAGAATTTAGAGTCAATACAGTAGTAAGGATTGGTTTAACCTATTTTTTTACGTAAGCTTCACAAGGATTGGTTTAACCTATTTTTTTTACGTAAGCTTCACATATAGAAGAAAGAAAAATAAATTGTAAGAAGATACGAATTATCAAGATTACAATGTACTACTTTTAAAACTACCAATCACTTTACGCAGCTATTCGTGAGAAGACAACAGCTCTTAATGAAACAAAGCAAAAATAAAACATATTACGATTAGATTACTGGGAGTGATAGGTAAATTCAACTCCTGAATTCCAACCTCTATAATAGTCAATTACCTATGCGAATGGCATAATGACCAGGTGTAAAATTACGACAAAAAAAAAAAAAAGGATTTTTTCCTTCCAAGTTCCCAATAAAGAACATTACCTAATATCCACTCAAATCAATATGATATTCCAGTGGACACTCAGTTGCTTGGTTGAATTTAAATACCATCCAACACACACGTGCTAGATACAATAGATGACTTTGACACATGATTTCCACCAAAACGAGCATGGTGTAATTGAAGTGAGCTATATTACGAATAAAAAACAAACAAATACATTTGTATTTTTTATTGTAACACGTTTGACAGTTTCGTATTGTTTGTTTCTTTGTTGTTAAGCACAAAGCTACATAATAGGCTATCTGTGCTTTGCCTATCGCGGATATCGAAATCCGATTTTTAGCGTTATAAGCCCTCAGACATGCCAGTGAGCCGTTGCGGTGGGGCAGTTTGTATAAACATTTACTAATATTAATATTATTGGAATTGAGTAACATTTTATAAGATATGTCCAATTAAATATTTCAAAATTAAATAGATTAACTATGAAATTAATCCCCTTTCAGTTGTTAAACTTAGTATACTTCTTGTGTTTAAACGGATAAACAATCTGATGAACGTTTAGCGTTTGGCAGCCATTTCAATTTTTAGTGCGTGAAGTCGATATCAAACGGAAGTGACGTTTAATGCAGCGCGTAGCTATGGCTACCTTTACTAATCGCTTGTATTCACTAGCCTTGCAGGGCAAATAACGCATATGCACGCATTTCACCAATCGTGAAGCTAACGAAGTAAATGTTGAGCAAGGCACTGGTATATTTGAAAAAAAAAAAAAAAATATATATATATATATATATATATATATATATA
>NW_013667280.1:56399-59459 GCF_000517525.1 Limulus polyphemus | reverse complement strand
TCATTTATTCACATTTTATACTGTGTATGAAAATAACGTATATCTTATGTACAAATAATATGGAAATTCTACAGAAGTGTAGCATAATGGTAAAGTTACAAGGAACTAATACTCGTATCATCGAATTATATCTGTCCTGAAGGTTTACAGTTGCACTTTGAACAGTCACGAACATTTACAAACAGTTCCACTTCAAACAGTCGCGAAAATATACAAACAGTCCTACTTCAAACAGCCACGAACATTTACAAACAGTCGCGAAAATATACAAACAGTCCTACTTCAAACAGTCACGAGCATTTACAAAAGTTACACTTCAAACAGTCACGAACATTTATAAAGTTACACTTCAAACAGTCACGAACATTTACAAAAGTTACACTTCAAACAGTCACGAACATTTACAAATGTTACACTTCAAACAGTCACGAACATTTACAAACAGTTACACTTCAAACCGTCAAGAATATTTACAAAAGTTACACGTCAAACAGTCACGAACATTTACAAAAATTACACTTCAGACAGTCTCGAACATTTACAAAAGTTACACTTTAGACAGTCACGAACACTTACAGTTACACTTAATACAGTCACGAACATTTACAGTTAAACTTTAGATAGTCATGACCTTTACAAACAGTTACACTTTAGACAGTCACGAACATGTACAAGGCAAAAAGAGACTCAAGAAAGGTTGCAATGAGAGTGATGGTGCTAACAGGATAAAAAAAAAGCTAGTAGACAATGCCAGAATAGCTGGATAGATGAGTTGTAAATAGCAAAATAGAGGGATTTTACCCAGAACCTAATGAAAACATTATCCTGACTCTAAATTCCCCTCCACAAACAGAAAACAATGGAGGATCGACGTATTCTTGTGACACTTTAGAAGTTTAACTTCATTTCTTTGTCTGTCTGTTGTTAATCACAAAGATGCAGAACGGATCATCTATCCTATTCCCACCACAGGCATCGAAACCCTGTTTTTAGTGTTATAAACCTTCAGATTTACCGCTGAGCCAGTGGAAGCCCGAATTTTAATTAGTTGTAAGAATGATAAATCTCCAACTTTGTACCAATCGCAAAACATTAGAACATGAATGGGATGTAAAATAATCAAGTTTGAATACTTACTTTAAAACCAACGCTAGTACATCTTAGTCTTTTTTATTATTAAGCCATTTTATAAGTGTTTGGTAAGATTTTAACGACATTTCTAAAGACTAAACACTAGACAAAGACAAATGGATATAACACTAAATAGATAAAGCAGTGAAGATACATACCAGAATCATGGATGAAGGACTTCTCAGAGTAGAAAGAGATAGATCTCCCTTCTCTGATCAAGACTGTGTGTTCTGCGACTCTAGAAAAAAAGTTGTCCATTAAATCTTAATCAATTCTTATATTTCATGGAGAAATATTACTAGATTTTAATTAAAAATGAATGGTAAGGATTAGTTACAGCACTACAAGATTATGAATACCACTTTGAATTCTACCCCTCTCCTCCCCATATTTTGAACAGAAACTAATTTCATAGCCCCCCTATATCAATTTGCTTCGTTGTGGTTACGTAAAACGATATCTTATAAAACAGAGATGCTTTATGATCAGTTAGATAATGTCAGTCGTTCATTCAAGAAGTAGAAGATTTAAAACACACAAACAAACAAAATTGAATCAGATTCGGAAAGAGAGTTTAAGTTTTCTCCTGACATCAACTACTGATTGATGAATAAAAAGAAAAGAACAAAGCTCCAACCAAGTATTGGAAAACGAGAAACGTTCGGTATCTTAGGCGACGTTCACGTTAAATATATACTTTAGTTTCAACTGCGAGTTCGACGTATTCATTATAACATAGACGAGTTTTCAAGAATATAAGTTAACTCAGTCTAGCTAAATGGAATAAAACGAACAAAGGATAGCTAAATTCGATTCATTATTCGTGGCTAACAGTGGGCAGGGCAACTGCTCAGAAAACTGCTTGTAAAATGAATCGCATTAAAAAAAAAAAGATAAGATGGTAAATTTATTACCAACGTAACATACACTTTCTGTCACGAGCTTTTACTTAGCCTAAAAATGTTATAATCCAGCAGCCTATTAGAGTGACATAGAAAAAATAACCTGACTGTGCCTATAGCAGAGGCATAAAACTTATTTTTATCAAGGGGAAGCAACTTTCAACGAACCCGAAACTTACACGTGAAAGTATTATTACTGGATAACTGGTGGCATTATACAATACTTATGTTTTATGTGAAAATTTTGACGAATGGAATTCTAAGTGGAATTTTTGTTGTTGTTTTGGTCTCCATAGGATTTATTCTACTTGGGGGGGGGGGACTGCTGCTCCCACTTGCTACCTCTACACAAATCTAGGGGAGCATTCCCTTCTCTTCTCTCACGGTTCCTGCGTCATTGGCCTATAGTAAAACAATTTACAAACTTCACGAAGCTACAGGTGTTAAACCCGTTCAATTGTATTCGTTGATTTAAAAGGCTATTCTGGAGTCTTTATGCGAATCACATGTTCGAAGTAGAACATTCTCTCAGACCGACCATCAGGATTAACCAAGTCTCCTGGAGATGCAGTTTAAGTGTACAGTTCTCTAGCTTTTTTACATTTATTGACATATCCGAAAAAATAATAAAACCTTTACACGTGTTAAAGTTACAGGAAAATGTAGGGTAATATTAAACCACGAAAACATATTAAATTTTTTAATTTAACCGTGTTTTAATAGACATCTGGTCGTAATATCAAAGCTAGCATAGAGTTAAGCCTTTTTCGAGCAGTAGGTAGAAACTGATAATGAACAATAGAAAGAAAAAAATCTAGGAAAAGAATTATCAATGAAAATATTAGGACAATTGTTTATTACAGAGTAATAAATCCTTCGATTATACTACGGCTAACTATAGAACATAATCTGCCTGACTGAGAAGCTTCTTAAAGATATCAAGGAAACTGATACTAACTATAGAGCATAATCTGCCTCACTGAGAAGCTTCTTAAAGATATCATGGAAATTGATACTAACTATAGAA
>NW_013667280.1:39858-56266 GCF_000517525.1 Limulus polyphemus | reverse complement strand
ATAATCTGCCTAACTGAGAAGCTTCTTAAACACATCAAGGAAACTGATACTAACTACAGAACATAATCTGCCTAACTGAGAAGCTTCTTAAACACATCAAGGAAACTGATACTAACTATATAACATAATCTGCCTGACTGAGAAGCTTCTTAAAGATATCAAGGAAACTGATAGGAACGTAAAATGCATGGCTCACCCGTTATGAACATCCACTGGCGTCATTCTATTCCACACTGGTACTTGCTGGGCATTCTTTCTTTTTCGAAATAGTGAACCTTCCATTTCCTAACATTGGAAAAGAAATTATCTATCTATCTGTCTGTATCTTTTTTTCGTGAAAACTTTAAAAACTTGTTTATACAATTATGCATATACAGCTATACATCTAGTAGGTGATATACATATATTTGTTTCCAAATGAACGATTTCATAGAAATTTCAGGAAACAAAGAGCAAATAATTCATTGAAAAAAAGGAACAAAAACTGTTGTCTCAAATGTTCGTTTTGAATATATCTCACGTGTTTATTAGTCACCTTACTGTATAGAAAGACATGTGTTATATATAAAAAACGGGAAGATTTTGTCTCCAATCTGTGAAAAATAAAACAAAGACGAATGAACTATTTTCCTTTGTTTATTTCGGATATTTGTGCAAAACTATTCTAGGGCTGATTATACTAGCCGTGCCTAATTTTGAACTCGTAGATCAGAGGAAAGGAAATTGATCAACAGCACACACCGCCAACTACTGAGCTACTCTAATCGAATATTGGGATTTTTCTTCGTCACACTTATAACGCACCCATAAACTCCAAAATGAGAAGAACGATTTCACGATAGCGGGAAACATTTCAACAGAAACATTCTAAAACATTGCTCTTTTTACTTCTTCAATAATTAACACCCAAGAGTGTTGAAGAAAGTGCCAAGGAAATCCATACTTCACAGTAACGAAAACGATCGACATCCTATACACTGTTTATGTCCTACTTCACAGTAATGTTCTTTAAAATCACTGAAATTTAAAGTCAGGGGTTGAAATATTTTCTCATGTAACAATTTAAAGAGATAGATCTCAATATAAAATTTCGTTTTGCAGAAACACTTTATGTTATACAACTTGTTAGGCTTCTTTGTTTTAAATGCTCATAATTCTATAAAATATTTTCGAGGTTTAAAAACAACTTTAAAACCTCTTTAAAGCTTATGCTATATGTTCCTGATATGGTCTTAAATAGTTAAAATTCCAATAGTAGACTTAGCGTGGCACAGACTTCACAAGATACCGGAAGTTGTCTTGTTCGATTGTAACGTATTTTCCAAAGATTAACGTATTTCGCCAGAGGATTATGGTGAAGAACGTGATGTTCAAGCTCATTGAAGTGATTATTAATCGGATTAACATCCGATGCTTCTAGTTGGCCAAAGATGAAAACTGAAAATTGTTCAACTCTTCAAACCAATTTCGATTAATAACACGAGCGTGTTGGATGTTTGCACTATCGTCTTGAAAGGATGGAAATACAGCAATTTGAAATGGACAAAGTTAAGAATAACGTTTCAAGTACATTCTACGAGAATCCAAAGGACTCAATCCTTGCCACCAGAGGTATTTCCCAGATCTTTTTTCAACAGCTTCACTGTCGGAACAATACGAGATGGGTCAAATATCTCACGCCAGGTTATTTTCACACTTTTGTCCTTTCGTCAGTAAGAAAACATTGAAACACAGTTCAAGCTTACCTTTCTTCATTAGTTGCAAACTCAAGAAAAAAAGGTCCACCTTTTGAAAGCGCTCGGGTTATAGAGTTTCGTATTTTTCTCTTGAAATGTTTGAAATTGTCGAATATTGTCCACTGTCACCAGAAGCACGCGTATTCTCTTTCGATTTCTATACTGCTGACATATTATAATGACTCCAAATAATTGATCAAAGGGTACGGTTTTTGATAACAACTGTCTTATGCCTTTGAAAATCGGATAGGTAGTTGCTCTTACTCTTTGTTTATTTATAATATAACAACATATATAGGGTTGAAACTATCACCTGACTTCGTACGATACGTTTAATCTACTCAAGCAAAGACAAGGAGAGCTCTACAAATTTCAGTGACTATGGGCTATCTGTGTTTTGCCCATTAGATTTAGCACTGAGTCACTGGAATAGAGGGGTATATGCGAGTTGTATTAAAGTGGCTAGTTAGTTTACAATAACTTGGTGGGTTGAGTGATGTGTATAAGCGAGTCCTAATAAAGGGGCTAGTTAGTGTACAATAACTTGTTTTATAATATTCAATCCAAAAATGTATTTCTGATAATATGCCTTTAAGAACTCTTTCGTACACTTTCAGAAGGGTTTGAGTATCACACAATACAAGAGAGACAATGGAAAATAGCCTGTTTCTGTTTTGTAAGGAGAAGATAAAGCAACCCCCAAATTAGTAAAATGTCTGTTTATGATCTTTGATAGCAAATATCAAAGTGTATACAAAATGAGTAATAAAACTAGTTTCATGATTTCTAAGCACACAGGTTACTACAGGTCTCAGGTTATACGTGTATACCGACCTTACTCTAGTGACCAAAAAATATTTTGATAACTATTTGACAAACAATATCTTGTTCTACATTCTGACAAAGAAAGTATACAAACAACACAAAAAATAGAAAACAGGGGTTCGACTCGATATGCATGGTAGGTATTTAGGTTAGTAGGGGAATGAAATATAACCCGGGGCGGTCAGAAACTTTTGTTTTTCTTCACCCCACTACATAAGTAGATATAAGTTGCCGAGGCTGTTAAGTATTAAACGCTTGCATGAGTGGTGGTGTTGACTTGTAGTTGTTAAACGGGTAATTTTCAAATTGATGAGCTCACAAGTTGAGGGAAAGGGTGTGAGGGAAAGTGGAGAAGAAGAGAAAGACGGAGAGCTTCACTGGGTTGTTTGTTGACAACGATAGCTTTCTTTCTTTCTGCTGTACTTGGCGTTGAATGACCACGCGGCATCAGGTGTTTGTCGAGCAGAGCAGGAAGATGTAGATCGAGTACGTCCGTTGTAGACTAAAATATTAATACTAAACTGACTGTAGAGTTTTGGTTAGCAGATTAATAAGGCTTTACTGTTTAGACATTGATAGAGAACTATAGAACTAAAGAGTTACATTTACTTATAGCCTGGCTGGTTCTTTTCAGGGCTAGGATCTGAGGATCCAAAGCATAAGGAGAAAACAAGGGTGTAATTGTATAATATTTAATAACAAGTATTCAGTTTGTTTGTGTTCTAGCGCAAAACCGCACAATGACTATGTGCACTGTTTTCTCCGCAGGGACCAAACCACGAATTCCATAAGCATCAAGCTTATCGCTAAGGAGGTGTAAGATACGATGGATATTCAGGAACCACTTTACTTGGTCTTTAGTTCAACATTTTATGACGTAATATTCGTGAGATCTTCTCTCACACACAATACTACACTTCGTCTTTAATCTGTAAGAAAAGTGTAGATAAACATGATATTATCTCTTTACAACACCTACATTTGCAATATCATCATGTTCTGTAGATCGAATGTCTCTTCTTATGGGTTATTATCTATTATTCAACCCAAATTTCTGTTGTAATTTTTCTTTCATAAAGATTTGTTTGTTTGTTTGTAATTAAGCACAAAGCTACACAATGGGCTATCTGTGCTCTGCCCACCACGGGTATCGAAACTCTGATTCTAGCGTTGTAAGTCCGCAGGCTTACTGGGGGCTTTCATAAAGAATACTATAAATTATATAAAACTTCACAAGTATTTCTAATACTGGAGAAAGACATAAAAGATGCTCAGAAATTATAAATATGAAACTTATCATAAATATCACATTCGGAACAATTTTCTTTGAGATAACATAAAATTCAACAGATTTATTTATGCTCTGGGACGAAATACTACTTTTACCAAATCAGATAAGGATGAAGATAATGTATTGTTAACGTAACATGTAATATGAGATCAGTCGATGATATAATTTTAGTGATGATGATGAGACAGCAATACTGTTATTGTACGGAGAAAAATCTTCAACTTAGAACGAACAGTTCAGGTCATATTTCCTATAGTTTAGGGTAAAAGTAAAACAACAACAAAAAACCCACGAATGGTTAATTTATGCGTTTAATATCAAATTCTGTGTTACTATATCCTCTGTGAAAATATGCCACATTTATTGAAAACACCTCCACTACTACAACTTACGATTCCTTTCTTCGTGTGCGTGCTGACGTTTTCTATCATATCTGCTTTAGTAGAGTCAATTCTTTGAAGTTGTGAGGCGTTCTTACCAATCATTTCGTCTGCATTACACCCCAACAACTGCTCAGATGCTTGATTCATATACTGCAGAGAGAGAAATGTTGTAGCAGAAGGTGAGTGAGACAAGTAAAGAGAACATAAAAGCAGTGACACATACAAAAACATGTCTTTCAATACACACACATTCCATGTCACGTCCTCTAAACAACTTCCCAGGCCTTGACTTCATCTACAATACGTCTTCTGTCAAGTTATGTCTTTGTGGCACGTGGTTTTGAAGCTACAACAGAAGCTTTATTATCGTCTCTATAGAAACTATGCTAAAAACAGGTTGTATGTTGAACATTCTGCTTTGAAGCAAATTTTCATGCACTTTTCCTCAAGAGCTTAAAAGAAAACGTAATTTACTAATATTTTATACTCTCCCTGTTAAACTGGAAATTTTGACCACTTACTGTGCAACTGGGTAGTACTCAGATTGTTTGTTTTGAATTTTGCGCAAAGCTACACGCTTGCCGTCCCTAATTTAGCAGTGTAAGACTAGAGGGAAGGCAGCTAGTCATCACCACCCACCGCCAGCTCTTGGGCTATTCTTTTACCAACGAATAGTGGGATTGACTGTCACATTATAACGCCCCCACGGCTGAAAGGGCGAGCATGTTTGGTGTGACGCAGATTGCGAGCCTAGTACCCTAACCACCTGGCCATGCTGGGCCAGTACTCAGATCCGCTTGAAATCCAAAGTTTGACTTATGTTTGTTTGATCGCACTATTTTATTTATATTTCAATAATAATAACTCACAATACTCTATTGATGTATAAGGTGTAAAGCTGGTTATACAGTATTATTTAATGTTCTCTTACAATTTTAGCTAATGGCTGTACATTTAAACCAATGGAATGTTTACCTTTTAGCCCTTGTTTACTTTTTGTATTATTAGATTTTTAGATATAAACCCAACAACAGCTGAGCACTGTAAATTAAAGCTTTTTGAAAGTTATTCCAACAAGAAGAAATTACTTGATTATATTTCTATTAACCAGTTGAGTCACCACAAGAGGGTAGATTTGTTTTTAACTTCACTATTTTAACATCTATGGATAATCGAATTGCCTGAAAAAAAATCCGTAGTTTACGTAATGCATTAACAGTAATACCGATAATGTTATAAATATATTACATCAAAGTTATTGTTTCTTAAAGACGTGAATACTGATGACATCTGAACCTACAAACCCTTGTACTACCAAAGATTAACAGTAATACCGATAGTGTTATAAACATATTACATCAAAGTTATTGTTTCTTAAAGACGTGAATACTGATGACATCTGAACCTACAAACCCTTGTACTACCAAAGATTAACAGTAATACCGATAGTGTTATAAACATATTACATCAAAGTTATTGTTTCTTAAAGACGTGAATACTGATGACATCTGAACCTACAAACCCTTGTACTACCAAAGTTATTGTTTCTTAAAGACGTGAATACTGATGACATCTGAACCTACAAACCCTCGTACTACCAAACCAAATACACGGATTTCTATTTCAAGTAGCTTCTGTTTTGACTTCTTAAGAAGATAACTGGCGGTGTTTACGATAATGTGTCATACTGGATAATAAAACAATCATGCTTTTAGCAGTGTTTACGATAATGTGTCATACTGGATAGTAAATCAATCACGCTTTGAAAGTGTTTACGATAATGTGTCACACTGGATAGTATAAATCAATCACGCTTTGGAAATGTTTACGATAATGTGTCACACTGGATAGTAAAACAATCCCGCCTCGGAAGTGTTTACGATAATGTGTCACACTAAACAGTAATTCATTCACGCTTTGGAAGTGTCTACGATAATGTGTCACACTAAACAGTAATTCATTCACGCTTTGGAAATGTTTACGATAATGTGTCACACTGGATAGTATATCAATCACACCTATTAGTTTAATTAAAGATGGCGAAGGTTGTGTATTCTGATTTGAAACCAAAATCTTGATTCCTTTATGATATATATTTTAAACAAGTCATTTTAATGACAATCCATACAGTATTATTTCACGAATACCAATTAATAAAATAACAGGTAAACAGAAATAAGAATAACAACAAGTTCAAATCACTAGCCATCATCCCATTATTACAAATTTGATCCACTGTTATTTTTGATTGCAGAAATCATACGTGGCCTAACAAAGGCGCCAGAAAAGGAGTCGAAAGTTCGCTAAAATTATTGAGGTTGAATATAATTTTGACAGTCTTTAACTTTGGTTTTAAAGTTCACTATTTGAATAAAATAGCCATAATTTCCAACAACCATAAAACGTTTCGTTAACTGACTCAAGAGTTTTATTTACCTGTATTTCCTGGTTCTTTCCGGTTACAACAACAGCATCATGGGAGTTTTCCAGTGCTGTAAAGAGCGACTGCGCAGCTTGGAGTTTCAGGCGGGTCATGATTTCGTTACCCTCAATCAGGATTAATTCATTCAAACACACGGCAAGGCTACAACTCTCGAGAAACCACTTGTAACAAACACAGAATGATTACTGACTTGCTTACTGTTGCACAAGACTTAGCAAAAGTACAAACAATAGGATAATTTCTGACCATTGTACACACGTTGTTTACTATTACATATGATTTAGTAAAATTAACAAACAATATAGTAATTACTGACCATACTGCACATATTGTTTACTATTACATATCATTTATTACAAGTAGCAACAATAGAATATTTACTGATCATTATATATGTACTGTTTACTGTTACATTTGATTTAGTAAAAAGTAGTAAAAAATGAAGTGGTTCAATTCTAATTACGTAATGTCCATAGACTCATAAACTGTTATTTCAGCACTTAAGACAGATATTTAATGATATTACCATTGGACACTTACATACTACTACTACTACTATTACCACATTATAGGTGCATGTACTTTTATTATCATGTCACAGTTGCGTACACATACTACAATGTTACAGTTATACATAGTACATACTGTTATTACCATGCTACAGTTGTATGCATTGTTACTACCATGTTATACGCACTGTTATTACTACGTTATAGTTGTAGATAATTGTTACCACCATGTCACAGTTATAACAATGAGTCAAATAAAAATGGTTTGATCTTTCGATACTGTTTCAATGGGACTTATGAAATTGAGAAAGTGTAACTCTTTTAGATCTTAGTAAAATGCCACATTTTGAAGTTGACATCTTTATTTGAGGTGAGGGTTTGAAGTTATAACTGAGGGTTTTATAACTACAGTTTTAAAGAGTTTGACAAAAGGCTAAGCCACTGAAAAAAGATAATCCTGTTTTAAATATGCGATTCAGCAAGTCACGTGACAACCACAATCCATATACATTCTCAGTGGAACGGAACGTATCAGAACAACATTTTGACATTGCTTGGCGTTTCGTAGATTTTGTAATGTCATCGAAAACTGATTGCCTTTGGTAAGAGTATGTAACAGCCCTTTCCGACGCAAAATATTTATATACTCAGATCATAAAGATGTGTTCAGACCATGGATTTAGAAATTCCAAGACTTGGTGGAGTATGGATCAACTTGAGGTACTAGAATCATCCAGAAAGACATCTGCAACAAGTCGTACCTCAGCCATGGTAAGCAAAGTGCAGCGTTTTGTAATAGGTGAGAATCCACGAGCACAAAGATCAGTAGCAAAAGCCACCCACTGACTCAGGCAACAGTATACAAAATAATCAAGAAGAATCTTCATCTGAAAACGAGGCCAACAGGATATGGGTTCACCAAGATAGGGGTCCTATTCACCTTTCGTTCAACCATCACATACCTCAAGCAGCTAGAGAATAAAACGGATATTCATGGTATTCCATACGAAGGCATACCGGTCAAGTTCGCTGTACGTAGCACCTATGATATCTGTGCGATTGGACTATTCAAACAGACGCTGGGAAGCGTACATTAGATGGATCATGGAAAGCAAGCACAGAGATGTGGTTTGCTTTGGACAAGATAACATTTTGCAATAGAAACTACTAGGGCTATTGTTAAGATGTACAATCATCAATATGATCGGATGTGGCGAGGATTCAAAATCGTTTAAGTATAACGTACTTAACCCTCTGTATAAGATCTGGTCATTCTGATGCGTTCTTGTATACCACGAATGTTTAGAAGCTTAACAAAGACGTGTTTAAAAGTTTAAATGGACACAAAACACAATGTTTCGATGAAATAAAATCAGCATCATTGAGCTCACAATAATATGACTAAAACATGTCCCCCCCCCCAACATCTGCCGTACCACGGGGTAAAACCCACTAATCAAATCAACGAATGACTTTGTACAGAGTAAAAGTTAATGTCCTCAGTAATCTACTGATTTGATTAGTGACTCTATTTCCTAATAAAGAGAGATGTCGACATAAAGAACGCCATTGACACAGTAATTAAAAGGACATGAAACTTTCTTTGATTGAACACTTTTATTAGATTAACTCTTCATTAAAAATGCTTATATAATTTGATAATCTTACATTCAGTGAAATGAGTTAAGTCATCTGATCAAAATTAAATCACTTGAGCCCAGTAATAATCAGCAAATGTCTAGACACACACACACACACACATGTATATATCAGAAGGTGTCGGAATTATAAATGTTCAGTAAGTAATTGAAATGAGAAAGTATTTAGATATCAAATCCTTGACGAAAGAAGGATGACATGTGTACAGGAAAGTGTAATTACACCAAAAACTACTTATGAATGGCATGTGTACAGGAAAGTGTAATTACACCAGAAACTACTTATGAATCTTAAAGCACAGATAAAAACTAAGTTAAGTTATTAAAAAGGCTACGACTTGCCTCCCCCCCCCCCCCCCTGGTTCAGCGGAAAGTCTGAAATATTATAGCGCTTAAAACAGAGTTTTGACGGGCACAGCACAGATAGCCTACTATGTAGCTTTGTACTTAACAAATAAGCAAACAAGCTCTATGACGTGAACAAAAATAAATGGCACAAACGAACAAGGTTAATTGTATCAGTAAAAAAAAACCACAAATAATAAGAAAATCTAAAATGTGGCCACAGCGGTGTTTTATTTATTTGTGGGCTTTTCCAACAAAATAGAACTTTTAATCAGCTTTCAAACAAACCTAATGATCAAACCCATTTTATATTTTTTTAGCCTCCAACGATTTGAATTTATAGCTTATCTCGCCATTAATGATTCTTTAAGGACAAATGTTATTAAGATGTAACCTTTTTATGAACAATTCGGATGAAAAAAAAAATAGAAAATACATGTCGTCATCGAGTGTCGTTGTTAGGAAAAAAGAGGAGAAAATAAATCTTGTAATCTTATACCATGGTTGAGACTAAAAGAGAAAATACATATTGTTTTATACCATGGTTGAGACTAAAGGGAAAAATGAATATTGTAATCTTATACCATGGTTGAAACTAAAGGGGAAAATAAATATTGTAATCTTATAACATGGTTGAGACTAAAGGGGAAAATAAATATTGTAATCTTATACCATGGTTGAGACTAAAAGAGAAAATAAATATTGTAATCTTATAACATGGTTGAGACTAAAGGGGAAAATAAATATTGTAATCTTATAACATGGTTGAGACTAAAGGGGAAAATATATATTGTAATCTTATAACATGGTTGAGACTAAAGGGGAAAATAAATATTGTAATCTTATAACATGGTTGAGACTAAAGGGGAAATATATATTGTAATCTTATAACATGGTTGAGAGTAAAGGGGAAATAAATATTGTAATCTAATACCATGGCTGAGAATATAGGATAAAATAAATGTCGTGGTCTAGTAATACAGCTTGAAAAAAAAATTATAATCTAGTTCTATGGCTGAAAAAAAAATGTCGTAGTCTAGTATCATGGCTGAAAAAAAAAAGTCATTATATAGTAACATAGCTGGGGTTTGGACCAGCTACTCAAATCTTAACGAACGTTTAACTTTCATGATAATATCCATCCAAAGTTATCTTAAAAAATATTAAAATATTGTATAAGTAAGTATGGCGCTTAATCGGCATGGATGATGTGGAGAGTATTATTTTTGATATCGCTAATCATACTCTGCTAATCATACTGTGTTAATCATTAATAGCTTCTGTTCAATTTTGAACTGCTTACACCCTGATACATGCAGTAATAGCTCCAAGTTACGTACCAATTACAAAGGCCTGCGAATTTAAACTCCATAAAAGTTGTTTTGGTTTTAATAACGAATTTTCCATAATTCAGCTACGCAGATTTCGAAAATAATATTATTTTTTCTGTCACGTAAGGATTTTTTAGAAATCGGGAAGAAAAAAAAAATATACTCTTACTTAGATTAAATTATTATTTCGTTTACCACAATGAACATTTTTTGTTACTATGTCTGTTAACAAAAAATACAAATAAACTGAAGAAAAGGGAAGAACATTGATGTCAAACGAATATACATTCTCACTGATCCTGATTATTTGTGTGAAATCTACGTCTTTTAGTCTCAACGTTATGACGTTTCGTGAAATCTCTGTACGTGATGGAGAAAAATGGATATCATTTTCGAATTGAACGTACAGGAATTACTGTAGAACATGTAAAATTTCAAGACAATAAAACCATCGCAGGCCTGTGTTATTAATAACCTCTGTTCAAAGCAAGGTAACTACATACACCAGAACTAAAACATACCTTAAGAAATATTGTATCTGATGTGATTTAAAAGACTAACTAGGATTGAAGAACATCATGGAAACAATTCGCAAGAAAAAAATAAAACTTATAATAGGATGCATTGATTTATCAGATGGGTACCTTGGATATTATCGAAATTTTCGGCCGTAATTCCAATAACATATCACGAGTTTTAGCGAGCTAAAGAAATTTGGGTTAGTCCTAAAATCACATATTAAGCTAGTAATGCAAAATAACCTTTATAAACTAATAAAAAAACAAAATAAAATACGATAAACATTATAACTAATAATATCAATGAAGATACAGAAACTGCATTGTAAGCCTAATAAGTTATTAAAATGTATGTAAAATCCAAATGCAGCTAAGGTTTGTGCATGGTGATGAATAAACATTATTAATATACTTCGCCCACGGCTTGAGTTCGTACGTATAAACGTGCTTCAAAGCTATATGTACTAACGCGAATAAATCCTACAGATGTCCAATTATTACAGTAAGAACAGTCTGAATGTTCTTATTGTCAAACAGAAACCTTGGAGAAATGCAAATTAATATTCTAAAGAAGATTATTTCTTCCAAAAAACAAAAAAACGTGTTTATATAATAATTTAGTTTGTATTACCTTGAAATCGTTTTGGGAAAGAACTAACAAAGAAAAAAAAAGTTTAGCAGCAAATAAAGATACGATTATAACATCATTCTTCGACCGCACTTTAGATGTAAATTTGCGTGATATTTTTTTATATTTGATAAGCATCAACACTAATTCAAAGATGTTTCAGATGATAGTTATTAAGCACAAAGTTACACAAAGGGTTATCTGAGCTCTGCCCACCACGGGTATCGAAACCCGGTTTCTAGCAGTACAAGCCCGCGGACATCACACTGTGCCACTGGAAATTTATGGAAATTGCAACATGAATGGCTCCTTGTGCGCATCGGGCTAAGCGGCCATACCAAAGATCCCTAAATATTCAGGTATAGTCATCTCAGAGGGAAGGTAACCAATAGCATTTGCCGTCACAGGATTTTGTTCAGATCTTTTAACCAATAGAACAGAAATTACTGTCACTTGTATATTGAGCCTACAACTGAAATCGAGGGGCGTGGTCGGTGGCATCACGTCCCGAATTCCTGACTTTTCGATTTACAGCCATGCCCGACGAAAAACATGAAGAACCTCAAGATTTCGCTATTTCTATAGAAAGAGTTATATAAGAAAAGTCTGTTATAGAGCTCTCGCAAGAAAAAAAATAAAAGTTGGACCCCCTCAGTTTTCTGTTGTAGAAAACGTTGTAAATAGATTTGATATTTCGTTTATATTTGTACTCGTACTATAAATTTAAGATGCTTTTGTAAGTTTTTATTGTTCATAGTATTTTAATAATTTCAGTAAAAGTTAATTTACTCACTATATTTTAGATGTTTTTATGAGGTCTTCATAATCTTTTTTCTTACAAAACGTAAAGGTCTTAGATTTTCATGATTTTTGTCAATTTTTACATTGATTGCATGATAATAAGACTTTAATGCCAATAGGCCTACCTTGTGTAAAAGTGTAAGCTATTATTAAGTTATTTAGGTTATTTTCTGAATTGTTAAGTGTCTCCTGAATAAGGTCACAGAACCTGTTCGGTCCCTTGTGATTGAAACTTTTGTTTTTGTGCTGTGAACAGCAAATCACTTTCTATTGGTTCGATGAATTTGTACCAATTTTTTAGCATTTGTAAACAAATCGTTTAACAGTGGTAAATTTTAACCCAGACACCTCAGGTTTTATTATATTACTCATACAGAAATGTGATTATAAAAGATGGAATACCAAATTCAAGAGTGATCAATTTTAATGTTCTCTGCCCTTAGGAACAACTACTTTCTCACACCTGGCGCAGATGTTGAATTATAGTATTATATGTAGGACGGTGTGGGCTTGAGTACCCATATATATTCTTAACATTTTACCCTTTTTTTTATCTCTATTTTACACATGAGCATCGTAAATGTAATTTTTAAATCCGGTAGATGGCGTATCTCTAACGCGGTATGGGTCCTGATACCCCTCTTACTACGGTACATTATTATCCTTACCACAGTGTAGTTTATACTCTAATTTTAAAACTGCCTGTATATTTTCTGCGACTCTTTATGTTTTGGGCTTGTTTAAAAGAATGGACAATTAATTCAAGGAAATAACTCCCTTTTTACAAATGTTAGTTGTTTATTCCATTAATATTAATTAAAATGAAAAAAAACATTAAAATTACTCACTCTGTCGAATCCTGAATTCAAAATGTTCAAAACGGAAGATTCTTCCTTTTCTGCAAAACTGTAACGACAAACGAGAAAAATATTAAGTGTTTGAGCGAATCTAAGTTCATAAGTCACTACAGTCCAGAATTCACCAAAGTCTCGAAATCACATAACCAAAGAATTAAACACGCGAGGTTTGACAAATTTATTTATGCTTGTAATTTATGGGGGCGCCATCAGCAGATGATATGCCCCCAATTTCACTGATCTCAAGTAGTAGAACTAGATCCTCTCGTCATTTATTTTATTAGTTATCATTAAGTATAAATTAGTATTTTTTTTGTATTTAATTGTGTTGTACTAATAGTTTTATGAGTTAATGTTATTGTAATAAAATATAATGATACGTATGATTAATTGATTGCGTTAAGAACAATTGGTAAATACAAATACGTTAGGATACTCAACACGTACAATTAGTTGTAAAAGATATGATTATTAAAAAAGGGTTACGTAGTTAGTTCTTCTCGACTGGGGGCGACTCCAGCCATTTGAAACAAGGTTTGACAAATTAAAAACAATCACACTTATGTAGTGAAATATGAAGCGACACCTGGTTTCTCAAAACCCACTTCGAAATCTGTACTGTCTTTATAGTTGCCGAAAGTTGTAGGACACTAGCAAATACAGAGCACAACTAAAATAAAAAGGTGGTTAAAACTAAAATCCATAAAAGTTTTATAAAAATTATCTTCCTTGGTAATATCCCAGGACACGTTAGGAATATTTCTGATATCACGAAACTAAAGTGTTATCTATGTTTAACGATTTATATTTGTTTAGTGTTTGTTGATTGCTTATTTCTGAATTGAAGTATTTGATAAATAAAAAAGATGTATAAGCAGAATTATTTACTTAATTCAAGTCAAACGATTCTTGTCAAGAAAAAGAGATGAAACATAACGTGTTGTATTACATTATCTGAAAATAAAATTGAAACTTTAAGCTCCATCGAGAGAGAGAGAGAAGAAAAAAAAAGGAAAACAAACGTTAAATACGAATCCTTACGTGACAGTTTATAAAGAGCAAATCTTAAAAAATCTACGTTATTATTGTTATTTATATTCGAACAAGATTTCTGTTTTGTTTTTTAATTCTATCAAACAAACCAACATTATACGCACCTACGTTTCACAACCGCGATAAAGCAGCTGTAATGGTTGTCCTTGGATAAACGAAAAGACCTACAGTGAAACGAAAACATACATATATCAGGTCATTCCACTAGAAGGATTATTCAATGTAACTAAAACATCAACTGCAACATACCCAACTAGTATGTGAAAATATCGAAGCCGCTAGGTCGCGCTACCGGCATACCTTTGTTTAAAGTGAAAACCCCCCGACAATACTTTTGAATGTTTGAGTTACGTATTTTCGACAATTTATTACTTGCTGCTTGACACGCAAGTTTATATCTGCTAAACTAATTGTGCTTACGTTTAACAAATGGTTCGTTCCAGTTCATTACACACACACACACACACATATATATCCTTCAAATTAAAACACTTAGTTAATGCACACATTGTGTATTATATCGTTTAGTTATATTCAACTAGCTATCTATGTATATAATAAATCAGAACGACTAGAACAGATCTAGTCTAATCCTAAAATATATTTCGCTTCAATAAAAATGCAAGTCTGTTAGAGACTCTTCGATGTGGTTCATTACACGAGAATAACCAAAAATGCAAGGCCCGGCATGGCCAGGTGATTAGGACGCTCGACTCGCAATCTGCGGGTTCGAATCCCCGTCTAACCAAACATGCTCGCCCTTTCAGCCGTGGGGGCGTTATAATGTGACGGTCAATCCCACTATTCGTTGGTAAAAAGAGTAGTCCAAGAGTTGGCAGTGGGTGGTGATGACTAGCAGCCTTTCCTCTAGTCTTACACTGTTAAATTAGGGACGGCTAGCACAGATAGCCCTCGTGTAGCTTTGCGCGAAATTCAAAACAAACAAACATACTAGGATACGTAACATACATAAAATATTTATTGTATCTAAAGTTAACTAAAACTTGTTTCACCTTATATTTCAATTTATCTCAAGTCAGTGTTTGTTAAATTTGAATTGGTCTTAAACCATACTTTTTTTTCTGGAGTGGTGAGTTGTGTATAATCTTGCTTGGCCACTAACATTTTAGATGTCTAAAAGTAAAAGTTAACGTAATGAATACTGACAGGTTCACACACGTGTGTTTGATACATGTACTTTCAAGCGAATTAATGAGAAATCAATGAATTTAGTATGTCAACTGTAGTTTTAGAGCAGCTGTTCCTGTAGAAATGCTATCTATACATTTCCTGGTGACGCTCAGGTTAGGTGTAGTTGTGCTTATTTTACTTGAGTTCTTCTCTATCGCTTGCCTGGAGTGTGTTTCTATTCCCTTACCTATATGTAAAATACATATCACATGTTTATTCACAAAGTTTCATGGGTTATATTGAACTTGACGGAAACGCAAAGACCATGAAAACACTAAATGACAAATGGAGTAATAATTCTGATAATATATATAATTAATATCGCCCTTTCCTTGTAAAGAAATGTAAATTTATCGTTTAGTAAGACTAAATACACCAAAACTAAACTTTATGTATTAAACGGTATAACATAATATATTTTCTAAAATGGAATTTTACAAGTTATTTTGATTTCTTTTTGAAACTCGATCAATTATTACCTACTCCGTTTATGTTTAACATTTCTTTTCAAAGTTCTGTTGAATGTTTGTTTGTTTTTGAGTTTCGCGCAAAGCTACACGAGGGATATCTGCGCTAGCCGTCCCTAATTTAGCAGTGTAAGACTAGAGGGAAGGCTACTAGTCATCACCACCCACCGCCAACTCCTGGGCTACTCTTTTACCAACGAATAGTGGGATTGACCGTCACATTATAACGCCCCCACGGCTGTAAGGGCGAGCATGTTTGGTGTGACGGAGATTCGAACCTGTGACCCTCAGATTGCGAGTCGAGTGCCCTAACCACATGGCCATGCCGGGCCTCAGTTGAATGATTGTTTTTGAAGTGAGTGTTATGAGAGT
>NW_013667280.1:34871-39757 GCF_000517525.1 Limulus polyphemus | reverse complement strand
CTGGGCTACTCTTTTACCAACGAATAGTGGGATTGACCGTCACATTATAACGCCCCCACGGCTGAAAGGGCGAGCATGTTTGGCGGGACGGGGATTCGAACCCGCAACCCTCAGATTGCGAGTCGAGCTCCTTAACTACCTGGCCATGCCGGGCCTAGCAAGATTTAAATTCTATAAATCATTCACAATAATGTAATTATATCTATATTCAAGATATTATTAATACTATTATGCATATCTTTGATTTTCTAACCTCAGGTATGGATAATTTGATTCAGACAAATTGGCAGAGTAGCGTAAAATTCAAAGATTTTGTTATAGTTTCTTGCGAAATTTTACGCAAAGCTACCTATCTGCGCATAGCCGTTCCTAATTTTGAACTTATAGATGAGGGGGAAGGCAGCTATTCAACAGCTCCCACCGCCAACTCTTGGGCTGCTCTACCCTTGTATGTCCGAATAGTGGGATTTGACTGTCATTCTTATAGCCACTGACGTGCCCAAAATGCGAAATGCGTTTTGCAGCAAGTAAATACGAACCATAAACTCTCGGATTTACAGTCCGAGCTCGCTAACGTCTAAGCCACGTCTGGCCCATTTGTAAAAATTGTGAATATGTTCTTTTAATACAAAGTTATTTATTAATATAGAAATTGTATCATACATATGAATGATGGGGAAATTGAAGTTGCAATGCGAATGGTAGGAAGATTCGGTGAGAAGGGACAATTAAAAATAGATAAGTTACTTAATCGTGTGTCATTAAGATAAAACAGATTCTTATGGCACAAAGCTGTAAAATGGGCTATATACGCTGTGTCTACCATGGGTATTGAACCCTTAGTTTTAGCGTTATAGGCCCTCAAGTTTACAATTAAAGCTTACAAAACATAACTCACACACTGTATTTAAAGGAACCTATTTACATATACATAAGATTCCACTATTAATGATAAACAACAGACAATTCAATTTGTTGTTGTTTTTTACTGCTGTACCTTGAAACATAGCTGAAACTGATCAGAAAGAGTCGAATTTTATTAAGTACAGACCGTGGGAAATATTTCAAAAGAACAATCATTTCTGGTGGCTTTAGCACATCGTATGTCAGACAAAATAGCAGACCAACTTTCTAAGTATAATCCAAACACTGCTACACTTGAACTGGAGGTAACAAATCAAGTTCTTGGGATTGTTACAATAAAGAACTAAACTTAGTGTTCGAAATAAGCTGTTATCGCTACACCTAGTGGTAAATAAACAAGCTTTACGTTGTACAAACATTGTTATAGCTAAGTAGAAAAAAAAACTGATTAAAGTGGACTTCATACTGTTCGAATCAATCACCGTTAAACATATTAGCATAGTATAATACAAACAGCTGAGCTTTGGTAAGTGAGTCTGTTTAGTTTAGAACGCTTGACAAAATTTAATAGAATACATATTTAATACTTCAACTTGAACTTGACTAACTACTGGAAACTCGCATTCGGCCGTTAAACAAAAATATATAGATAGTAAATACAGTGTTCTTTCATACTTTCTAGCTCAACGTTATACACTGTAAAGGGTTAACCGTAAGCCATTCTCAACATTAAACACCGTAAAACGTTAGTCTTAAGCCATTATCAACGCTAATTATTGTAAAACGTTAGTCCAAAGCAATTTCAAAGTTATACATGGTAAAGTGTTAACCCTAAACCATTTTTAACATTAGTCCTAAGTCATTCTAAACATTAAACACTGTAAAATGTTAGTTCTAAGCCATTCTAAACGCATACATTGTAAAACGTTAACCTTAAACCATTCTCAACGTTAAACACAGTAAAACGTTAGTCCAAAGCAATTTCAAAGTTATACATGGTAAAACGTTAACCCTAGACTATTTTCAACATTAGGTTTAAGCCATTTTAAAGTTAAACACAGTAAAACGTTAGTCTTAAGCCATTCTAAACGCAAAATATTTTAAAACGTTAGCCCTAAGATATTCTCAACGTTATACACAGGAAAACTTTAGCCTTAGTCATTCCCAACGTTGTACACTATAAAGTGTTAACTTTAAGCCAAACTAAACATTATTCACTTAAAATATAATAATTTACATAATTATTTTAAAAAGTGTTTCAGCAAAAGCCTGATACGCTATCTTAAACTTACAGGACATTTACAGTGGCCCACGTCAAATAGAGTAACTGAATACTACTTATCGATCAGTTAAGAAACTCGTGTTCAATAAATGGTAGAAGTCTTATTTTGATGTTTAAACGAATCTTCTGGCCCAAAAAAGGCTTAATTTTTCCCCCTCAGAATTGGCGTGAAATATCTCTCAGCACAAACTGAGTCACTACCAAACGAGTTAGTACAGATAACTAGGAAACAGAAGTATTTCAGGCCATCTTCATCATTATCGAAAAACGAAAACGATAATAATAAGACAGTTATTTAATGTAAAGGCACAAGGATATTTTTAGATTGAACAAAAATTTTCTGTCCGAAAGTAAAACTTAACAAAGTCATATCGAATAAAATATTTATCAACTATTATTAAAATTATGAGAGAAAATTGTAAAATTTAGTAGTAATTTTGCACAGGTATTTCAAATCGTACATGTTTATTAAAATTTTGTATGCATGATTACAGATGATATAGAAATGTGAAAAGAACAAAAAAAAGAGAAAAATATTCGCTCTTTACCTGGAAAGAACAAAGGGATCGAATCCAGAAGAATGTCGTGTGTCTACAATAATGAGATGGTAATGATTATTACGGACAAGATCCAGAGCTTGGGTGTCGCTGGATGCTACAACACATTCAAATTGGAGTTTTTCTACTGCCCATTTTAAAGACTTAAATTGTGCATCCTCCTTGTCGAAAACCAGCAGCACCTTATGTAAAGAAGAAGCCAAAAGAATGATTCAATTCTTTGTTGTTGCTAGGAAAATAAATATTTTTGTTTTGCAAATAATATTGGACAATTATAACTGTCAAATACTTATTTTGAAAAATATTTTAATAACACAATTAAACAGGAACTCCCTAGCAAAATGAATATTAGAATATGGTTATTTCGAATTAGAGAATAGCACTCAAGACAATTTTGTAAATTCTTATAACAAAACTCGCTACATTAATTGCTAACTATATTTCCACTACCAAAATATAGGAAACCTGCCATAAAATATTAATTCTTAGAAGTGAAACGTGCTGTTTACATTAGCTTCGGTATCGATGCTATCACTGTCGAAACTTAAAAAAATCAACCACGTCTAACCTTTTAAAGTCTTTAAACTTTTTTTTGGTATCAATGTATTCGATTATAAGGTCTCTCTCTCTCTCTCAAGTAACATTATTTTTAATTTCTTAGCTGTGTTTCAGTGCTTTCTTATTGTACATTTCAGTGATTTAATAACTGGCTGTCTACTGCACATTCAATTGAATAACTGGCTGTCTACTACATATTTCAATTTAATAACTAGCTGTCTAGTACACATTTTAATTTATTAACTGGCTGTGTATTACACATTTCAATTTATTAACTGGCTGTCTACTACACATTTCAATTTATTAACTGGCTGTCTACTACACATTTCAATTTATTAACTGGCTGTCTACTACACATTTCAATGATTTAATAACTGGCTGTCTACTGCACATTCAATTTAATAACTGGCTGTCTACTACACATTTCAATTTATTAACTGGCTGTCTACTACACATTTCAATTTATTAACTGGCTGTCTACTACACATTTCAATGATTTATTAACTGGCCGTCTTCTGCATATTTCAAGGATTTATTTCTTTCTGATCTACAAGTTTTCATTGCTGTCGCTAGTTGAAATAATCTTTTTAAAACATCCTACCGGGATAGCTGGGTTTCATTATTTATTTAAAATCGGATTAATTTGTTAGAAAAACTGTGGCAAGAATCATCTACGCTTTTTTTCTCTTATTTTTATTGAGCTCGAATATTGAAGTTTTGCATAAGATCTATCCACCTGGTGCTTCAATCTTGCATTAAATCTATTCAAAACCCCGTTAGTTACCAGCGAAGTTATTGAATACATGTATGTAAATAAGCGGTGCATAATTTTAACTGCTTTGTAATACGGGCACATGCTGTCTCATCAATACACATTTTTTCGCATCCATCGTGATTAAACGAAACAGAATCTTGAACAGTTTTGTGCGTGTTGGTAGATGGTTGTTTTTTTTTCTCACCAGGAAGCACGGACAGTATTGTTATGCGGTTTTTGAGCCTTTAATCCAAAGGTAAATATATCACATGAATATAAATCAGGAACACTTCTAGTAGAAGCAGGAACTATAAGTTCGTGTCTAATGCGACGCGAATACAATCGCATTAAACACTCTTATCAGTAACCGTATCCAGTCTATGAGCAAACACGATTTACGAAAATGTTCGTTATAAGCTGGAAGATTTTAAGATACACGACAGAGAATAATAACACGTTGAATAATAGGCTTTATTTAAGTGCAATCAATTTCTTGGAACCACATTTCTTTCTAAAGTCTGCACAGTGGTGATTAAATGTGTTCTGTTCTTTAATGTCAAACTTCTTCCGACTACTATATCTTCCACGAAGCAGCGCTACCTTGTACAACGGATTTGGCTCCGAGGAGACGATAAATGAATTTCGGAGCCAAAGTGTGCAATTATATATATCAACGTGTTCATTGCCCACATACACACACCATACATAATTGTTGTAAGTTACTAATCGTCCTACAGACAGAAACACACACACACGAAGTTCTACATAACTGTAGTAAACTACTTATCGCCGTTCAGGCAGAAACACACACACGAAGTTCTACATAACTGTAGTAAACTACTTATCGCCGTTCAGGCAGAAACACACACAC
>NW_013667280.1:27113-34043 GCF_000517525.1 Limulus polyphemus | reverse complement strand
AGGAGTAATTCATTTAGAACTCCTCAATCCACAGCGAACTGTCAATGCAAAGATCTATAGTTAGCAACTGGTACGTTTAAATCAAGTCCTTCATCAGAAACGTCCTTCACTCGTCAATCGAGAAGGTATTCTTCTCCACGACAATGCACGTCCACATGTGTTACGTTTGACGCAACACAAGATTATGGAGTTGGGTTGAGAAGTTCTCCCCCACCCACCATATTCTCCAGATATGGCACCATCAGATTACCATCTTTTTCGTTCGCTGCAACACCATCTTAATGGGAAATGTATGTAAATATGGAAGGTGTCAAAGAGGACATCGACATGTTTTATGCTTCCAAGCCAAGTGATTTCTTTAATCAGGGCATTAACAACCAGATTGTAAGATAGAAAAGGTTCATCGATAAGAATGGAGACTATTTCATTTAATAAATTATTTGTATTGATATATAAGTTGTTGGGTTTTTTTATCTAAAAAAAGCGACATTAATTTCTTGACGACCTAATACTAATCGTCCTACAGGTAGAAACATACATACGAAGTTCTATATAACTGTTGTAAACTAATGATCGTCCTACAGGAAGAAACACGCATAACAAGTTCTAAATAACTGTTGTAAACTACTAATCGTCCTTTCTGCTAATGCCATGAGCTGGTTCCAAAAAGACATTGTAGCCTAAAGCCATGAGCTGACTCCAAGAAGACCTTGATATCTAAAATCCATGAGCTAACTCCAAGAAAACCTTATTATCTAAAGCTATGCTCTCTGCTCATGCCATGAGCTGGCTCCAAGAAGACATTGTAGTCTAAAGCCATGCTTTATACTAAAGCCATGAGCTGTGTCCAAGAAGACCTTGTTATCTAAAGCCATACCCTCTGCTAATGCCATGAGAGATCTCCAAAACAAACAACATCGGAAAGTCAAAGGATGCGCGAAATAATTCAATAATATATTACAAATCTAGTATACAAGAGGTGTTAGGGAGGGAGGCAGTTGTCGAAAACAACAAAATCAGAGTTCACTTATTCATATCTGAACTATTTATAGGGTATTATTAAGCCTATCCATTTCTAAATCAGGCAAAATAAGTTAGAAATATGAAAATTTACTCAGAATTATTATTGAAAGATTTACCTATTTTCTTCATAACTCTTTTACAGTCATGTTTATTGGTAAACAACTTCTCTAGTGTTAAATTTATTTTTAGATACACGATAAAAAACAAAAAGACCCATGTTTTAATACTAAATTATTTATGTGAATCTTGAAACCAGTAAACTGTGGGAGTTTGAAGGAAATGTCCCTTCTTTCAGGTGGTACAAAACTCCAAACACTTTTCATACCTAAAATAAAGATTATAATAGTTGTACTTCCGCAGGGTCCCCGAAAGTGTTCTGTTTCAAGAGTAAATATAACCATAATTAAGAATAACAAATATTTTTATTTTTTGCTTTTGAAGTTCATGTGTCATGTTGTGTCGTAGCCTGCTGTGCGCATACTCCTTCTCGTGGTTCGTGTCATGCGCACGTTTTACTGACATCACGACAGTACAAATTGCAGTGTTAAGCGTCCCTTATGTGACGTCATTTTAGTGTCTACTGACCAGTTGACAGACAACACACTACTGTATAGTGGTGCGAATGGTTAAAACAGGTGTCCCCTCCAGGCGGCCTTCGGCCCTCTTTCGGGGAAATAATTTGTCACATTGTGTTCTATGTATGTGCCAATTACAGTACTCTAAAGAAAGACATATACGTGTTCACGGCAGTGAAAGAATAAAAAAAAATCTTAAAATATCATCAGTGAACATGGAACACAGAGTTATCTCTGACATTCACTTTAGGAGTGGCTGAAGTAGCATTATGGATCAACAGTATGAAATGTTAGAGCTCTCAGCTTGTCTATGTTAACCTAATAGCGAGTATGTCCATCCTGGGTGGCAAACACATGCTTATAACGTCATTGTAGCTCTCTGATTAGCGTTTGTTTCCCAGCCGATTCAGTATTTCTGGTGGGCGAGACAGACGTCATATCTGTCTTTGAAGTAGATACCAGATGTAACCTATGGGGTTGAAGCTAGAAGAAAATGCTGGTTTTCTCCAATCGCACAATAGTTTCTTGTTCAAGGCACACAGTGATAGCACGTGCACAGTCAAAAAGAGCGTTATTCTCTATCAACATAAAATGAGGTTCAATGACACCAATGAAAGGTCTGACAATGACATTCTGAATTATGTTCTTATAACACATAGCATTCAGAGCATCAACTAATGATCTACAGATCAGTGCATTTACCGCAATAGATGCCCAGCCCACTATCAGCGAGCCACCCCTGCACCTGTCAAGTTCAACTACCATATAGTAAGCGTAGCACTATCCGATGTCTTCATTTGTGCGATGGTTGTCATCGTGATTTGCAAAAAATCCTTGCTAACAATAACACATTGAAAATGTGTAATGTGCAAACCCTAAATGGCTTATAGCTAAAAATGCTACAAATATAAATAGTGAAAAGACAACGACTTTTGTGACAGTCTATTCCTTCTTAAAATCAAGAATATTCTTCAAGAATTGACTGGAGTTTTTTGAAACTGTTTTTCATGGATTGCTTGGTTATACTTTGAATCTATTACCGATGAGTAGAGAATTATGCACAACCAAAAGGCTGACAGTACGTCACATCGATTTACTTGTGTAATAAAATAACGCCACCTTTTTCACTGCGTAAAATGAGACAAGAAAATTTAGAATTATAAGTTCCTGATCTTGCAAACTGGAGTTAGAATTTTCCACCTTAACGTAAGATAAACATTCAGGTCGGGGATCTTCAGAGTTCGGGTATAGAACATCCTAAGTTTAATTACTGACCACAGAGAAGGCAGATAGTCAGGAGCACCCGTCGCCACAAGGATTATGCCTGGCTCTCTGAACCGTATATAACGGGATGGGCTGTTACCTTTATAACGCGCTCATAGCTGAAAGTACGGAGCGTGTTCAGCGGTATCACGTTTCGAACCCTGAATCCTTCAATTGATAGACTGTCAGCCTGATCACTAGTGCACGCCCGGCCCACCTAACAATAAGACTGGTTTTAATGTTTAAAAAATGGAATTATTTGATTTTGGTTATGGCGCTCGACTCTCAATCTGTGGGTCGTGGGTTCGAATCTCCGTCCTACCAAACACGCTCGCCCTTTCAGCTGTGGGGGCGTTATAATATGACGGTCAACCTCACTATTCGTTGGTAAAAGAGTAGCCCAAGAGTTGGCGGTGGGTGGTGATGACCTGCTGCCTTCCCTCTGGGCTTTAACTGCTAAATTAGGGACGGCTAGCGCAGATAGCTCTCGAGTAGCTTTTCGCGAAATTCCAAACAAACCATTTGAATTAATCTTATCCTCAAAACTAACTGAAGTGATTTTGAATAGCGTAAACTATACAAGTACAGAGTAACCACTGGAATGTATAAATTTTTGTAAAGTTAGTAATTCTTTCCCAATATATTATGCCTTGTTTCTTGTCATAATGCGGCAAAACCTTTTGCATTTATATATCTATGGTTTAAAAAAATCGATGAAGCTGCTGATGTCCATAACATAAAATACTGGACAAAGAAACACCTACTGATATAGCATACATCACTAAAAGGAGTTACTCCATTCACAATAACAGAATCTGGCAAAGATAAATTATTATATATTCACTTATGAGAAGACCACAATGAAGAAAAGAGAAAGAAAGCGACAGATGTCAATATTGATCACTATACAAAATACAACAGTGAGAAAGTTTGTTTGTTTGATTTGAATTTCGCGCAAACTACACGAGGGCTATCTGCGCTAGCCGTCCCTAATTTAGCAGTGAAATATTAGAGGGAAGGCAGCTAGTCATCACCACCCACCGCTAACTCTTGGGCTACTCTTTTACCAACGAATAGAGGGATTGACCGTCACATTATAACACCCCTAAGGTGAAAGGGCGAGCATGTTTGGTGGGATTCGAATTAAACACGTAATTGAGATAGAGATAAGAACATTCAGTGTTTAGTGTAAAGGATTTGTTCCAATGCGTCAATAATTGTTATAATCGTGAATACATTATTAACAATACTAATAGCATAGCAATCACATTGACTGTACATTTTTTTTTTGCTTTTCTGCAGGAAATATGTCATTAGGTGTAAAAACTATATATATATATATATATGGAGGTGCACGAGTCTTGGCGGTACTGCTCAGTCTCAACTTCAAATTACAATGACACATGCGACGTTTAAAAGTTACGAATGACATTTCTATTTAATATTATTTTAACACTTGTTTAAATCGTTCTCCGTCAAATATTCTAAACGTCTCATGGTATGTACCAAACGCCAATGATAATAATGCAAGTACAGCATACAGATACAGAACTATGTACGTTATAACTGAGAGGAATATGTATTATTCTTTCAATAATCCATTATTTAGTAGGAAATTGTAATCCGTTACTTTCTGATATAAACAGGAAAGTCGACTAAGTAATATATCGTATTTATTATTAAGAAACCTCCGAGAATTAGAAGCAAAAGAAAAACTACAGCTTAATAAGGTTTACCGAGTTACTGAAGTACGCACAGTAAACAAATAACAGGCTTGTCGACCCATGGTTTTATATGGCAAGGAGCTTTGGAAACTCGAACAGGTTGTGTTTGCACAAGGTAATCCTAGTGCAGTTTTACACAGTTGTTCCATGCCGTGTCTAGAATGAATTTATGACCTACACATACCGAAAAGTAAACCTAAAACATTTTTTACCGCTCCTAACTGATAAGAAAATCGAAGATGGCAGAAAAAAGTAATCGTTTTTTGTTGTTGTTGTTTTTATCTTAGAAATGCTGGAACAAAACTCGAAAGTATATATTAGAGAGCTTTCCCCTAACACAATAATTTCTTTGGTATACATGTATTCCATTACAAAAAATATTTTCAACTGCTACTATCAATAACTGTCCAGTTTAGTCTGAAGAAATGTTAGGGGTGATGTTTCTAGAAGCTGACAGAGGCTTCAGAGTGCTGGCAGTACCAGCTAACAAGTAAAAATCAATATCGGAATAGTACTTTTCCGATCTTCTGGAGGCAAGAGATGCTTTTGTTGTCGTTATGTAGATCATCATTACTGGTACGGTGTGCTGAGAAAATGAAAAATCTAAGAAGTCTAAGGATCATCAAACACGAGAAACTAATTTCGAAAAGGCGTGCCATAATACTGAAGAGGTAAAAATATTAAGAATTATATTACCTCGTATATTTACCGAAAACAAACAACAACAATAAAGAAAAAGTTATTATAATCAAAAACTAAAAAATTTAAATGATCAGATATTTCATTTATACGTAACACAACATCTCTTGTTACCCCATCCTTCTCTACCGAGAACAAGAAAAAAACAAATAAACTTGGTTTAAAAGATCGGTATTAATTACAGAAGTCTGTTATTCTTATTTTTTCATTTCCTTCGTAAAATTTGATTAAAGGCCATCTTTATACGTTTCTAAGTCAACGAATGGTTTTCTATTAATATAATTATTTGGGTTCTTTGTTTGTTTCTCGTTAAGCACAAAGCTACACGATGGGCTATCTGTACTGTGCCCACTACGAGTTTTGAAACCCGGTTTTTTGTGATTAAGCCTTCAGACTTATCGCTGAGCTGTTGCAAAGGGAGAGGGGGGGAGCTAATTATTGCATGTGTCTGACAAAGTAAATTTACTAGCCATGCATAAAGAAAAATTTAAGGCTAGTTCTTTATTATTAAAAAATAGTGAACTTTCGTCAGGAGACAGTATTAAAAATAAAACGGTTAAGTTTATAACAATTCTTACATAGTGTGACGATGTTATTTTAACAACGAGAGAGGGGCCCTGGCGTGGCCGAGTGGTTAGCTTGTTCAGACTGTGAATTCGAGGGTTCGTGGTTTGCGGTCCGTTACCGCAAAAACGCGCTCTGCAATTTGGGGCCGTGGTGTTCTATAAGAGAAACGGTCAAATCTCACTAATCGGTCAAACAAGAGTAGCCCATAAGTTGGCGGTGGCTGCTGTTGACTAGTTGCCTTCGCTCTAGTCTATCAGTTAAATAACAATTACCAGTAACTTATTCTTCAAAGCAAGCTGCCGAAATAGTATTAATAATTTACCGAGTGAATAATGTAATTAACTTAACAGACCGGTCTAACTAGGAGCATGTGAGGTAATACAGGAAAATACACCCCCTCCCCTCCTTACACACCCATAATGATTTTAATGCATTATTCGTCAGTTGGCTCAGCTATAACGTCTGAGGGCTTATAACGCTGAAAAGTTGGTTTCGATACCTACGAAAAAAGAAAAAAACAGAGCCGAGATTGCCCAAACAAACAAATCCTCGCTTTGTTTTGTCTTCGATTTCACACTAAGCTACACGAATATCGCGCTAGCGTCTTTAATTTAGTTGTGATAGACTAGACTCACTAGAGGGAAGGCAACTAGTCAATACCAATAGTAGGATTGACCGGGACATTATAACGTCCCCACGACTAAAAGGGAGGGCACGTTTGGTTTAACGGGGATTCGAACCGGGGACCTAGAGATTGCGAGTCGAGTGCCCTAACTATCAGCCCATGTTAGGCCCATAATCCTCGGTACTATTAATATTTTCCGCCTGTATCACTGTGTCACGTTTGGTGCTGATTGACCAAGATATGTGGAAACGTATAAGGAATAGATACACACACATATTGACGTTTGTTTATATAGAAGATGGGAAGGTACCCCCCCATGACCTTACTCATGTGATCCTGTATCACTATGTCAAATTTGGTGCTGCTTGACCAAGAAATGTGTAAACGTATAAGGAACAGATACACACACATATTGACGTTTGTTTATATAGAAGATGGGGGGTACCCCACCCAT
>NW_013667280.1:25794-26800 GCF_000517525.1 Limulus polyphemus | reverse complement strand
TATATATATATATATATATATATATAATGCAACATTTCTCTTTCTAACTCACGCTTATCATTCTATTTTAAATTATTTGTTGAATTTTGTACAAGGTTACTAATTTTGAAATGATTGACCAGAGGGAAGGCAACTAGCCAATATCCCCCTCCGTCAAGTCTTGAGATACTCTAATCGAGTAGTGGGAGTTGACTATTACCCTTATAACACACCCACAGCCCCCAAGAGCAGAGTGCGATTTTTATTCTTTGGCGGTAGCGTGGCGCTAACTGCTGAAGCTCAGATCCACAATCCGGCACTCTAACCATTAGGCCACTCTTGGCCCTTTTTTAGTTAGCTGTAATTATTTTGGTAATGGCTGTGATATTACATATTGTTGTTCCTCATAAAAAAAAAAACATACTAGCTGATGTTATGTAACAAAACGCATAGCGTCATAAACAGCGAGCACAACAATTTTAAACTATTTTACCTGTCATCAGCTCACTTGTAAATTGTCTGTTTGTTTCAGACTTTTCGCGCGAAGCTACACGCAGCGCTAACTGCACATAGCTGTCTTTAATTTTGAACTGGTAGACTTGAGAGAAGCCCACAGCCAGCTACTGAACTATTCTTCTCTAAACGACTAGTGGGATTTCACCGCCACCCTTACAGAGCCACGCAAACCAAAAACTCTATGATTCACAATCAAAGCAAGCTAATTACTCGGCCCCACCAACCTGATTTCAAGGAATGTCTGCGGAAAAGACACATTAGGGGGTAGCTTTATTTGCTTTAATCATACAATTACTTTTTTATACAATTTTTCATTGAACAAGAAAGTTTGAACCGTAAAGCTCTTCCATACACTTATATTCTTCTACCCCTGGTAACGGAACGTTCTGTTTCATAGAACTTTTGATGAGAGCCATGTAATGCGTAGAACGTAATTCTTGCAAAAACGCAAAATACATTAAGTTAGAATCTATCAATACATTTTAAGAAAAAAAATCGCAACATTCCAAAA
>NW_013667280.1:14523-24794 GCF_000517525.1 Limulus polyphemus | reverse complement strand
ATTAAGTTAGAATCTATCAATACATTTTAAGAAAAAATCGCAACATTACCAAAAAAAAAAAGAACTTGATCTGATATCAATATGCGAGACTTTAGGTTTAAATGAATGAGTCAGTTTCGGAGTAAAAATATCGATGACTGAACGTTGCTACTACATTGTTGTAGAGTTTCAAAATATCAAGAAAACGCTATACAAAAAACTCACATTAGATATAGGTTTCACACATGCACATTTTTTTTTATACAAAACTCGTACGTTATCACGTTTTTATAATCCAAGTCTTTCTGTATTAGTTGTATAACGTCAAATGAATACTGTGTTCGTTATCAAGGCGTTGTGATACAAATAACTCAGAAATGTTTGTTTGATGAAGGGTGTTAGAACGATAACAAAATGAAGGTAAGGAGGAGTGGCTTATAGCACTTGAGTTGTTGTACTTTACGATCTCACACCTCGAGCTACGCTAACGAATGAATGACTCATTTTTTTATCCACTTTTCAGAAGCATAAGATTAAAATTAAGCTCTATATCTGAACAATTGACTTTGATCTTGTATATTTTTTAACTTCTAATTCAGTGTGTGTGTGTGTTTACTTATCGCAAAGCCACATCGGGCTATCTGCTGTGTCCACCGAGGGGAATCGAACCCCTGATTTTAGCACTGTAAATTTATATAGCATTATAGCTCTCTAGCTTTTTTTTGTTATATTCGATCTACACATTCAAAAAGAGGGGAGATATATAACATTTCAATTACATGAGCGATGGGGGGGGGGGAGAGAAACAGTTGTTCTTAATATTTCTATATACTGTTATAACCGTTTTCGCAAGTTTTATGAAATTAATATTTATGAAAAAAAGGTAGCAAAATTCGAACATTCCATACACAAAAATCGATAAAAACAGGAATATGTGTCAAAATATCCCCTAGTGGCTCTTAAGTAAGACTGAAAGCTTATAACGCTAAAAACTGGGTTTCAATACTCGTGGTGGGCAAAGCTTTTTGCTTAACAAGAAAAGAAAGAAATTCTGTCAAAAATTAAATAAATAAATGTTGGAATAACTTCCTTTATAGTTATCTGTTAATTGCTAATTTTTCTTTTTATATATTTGATTCCAATACCTTAAGAAAATCAGTAGTTATAATAAATACCTTGTATGCTACACTGCTTATTTAATTTCCCATTTCCCAGAACGGGGAACAGGTTAGCTTTCTTAAACAATTAACATCATAGAATAGTTAAAGGATCAGCAAATATACACAATTTATTACAGGGTCGTTTCAGATACATGTTGCTTATTGTAATTGAGAAAAAATAAATTTACATTAAATCCGAATATTGAAATCAATGAAAAAACGGCGGTAGATTTCGCTCTCTTGTACTTGATTGTATAGTTACGATATTTACCGATAGGTCGGATTCTTTGAAACAGTTCCTTTAACCATGACAGAAGGCAGCAGTAATATTAACTTCCGCTGTGATATGATGATACAGATTGCGAGGTTAGTAAGATGATATTTTGTTGAGTTCTGTTGAATGTTAACAAGAGAACAACGTTATAAGCTTCTAAATTCTCATACTACCGATATGATTATTGAAATCAGTTTACAACACGTTTAACGGCAATCAGACTAGCTTTTTGAGCTTATCTTCCTTCTAACGGACGTTAAAATGAAAAGTACTCAATGAAGCAGACTAAAAACATTTTATGTCAGATGATTTTGTTTGTTTGTTAGGCTTAACACGTATATAAAAGTTTGAAATGACCAACACATAATACAGGGTAGTAAATATGCTTACGGCCTGGCATGGCCAGGTGTTTAGGGCGCTTGACTCGCAGTCTGCGGGTTGCGGGTTCGAATCTCCCTCCCACCAAACATGCTCTCCCTTTCAGCCGTGGGTGACGGTCAATCCCACTATTCGTTTGTAAAAGAGTAGCCCAAGAGTTGGCGGTGGGTGGTGATGACTAGCTGACTTCCCTCTAGTCTTACACTGCTAAATTAGGGACGGCTAGTGCAGATAGCCCTCGTGTAGCTTTGCGCGAAATTCAAAAACAAATATGCTTACATAACAGTTGCTACCTTACGTTTTTATAAACAATGTGGCCCCCCAGTGGCACAGCGGTATGTCTGCGGACTTAAAACGCTAGAAACCGGGTTTCGATACCCGTGGTGGGCAGAGCACAGATAGCCCTTGTGTAGCTTTGTGCATAATTAAAAACAAACAAACAATGTTTTCACAAAATTTATAGAAATTCACCACATTTAACGCGATGAATTGTGAATCTACTGCGATGAGAAATTCGCAAGGAAAACTTTATAGAAAATCTTGTGCAAACACAGTAGATGCTTTGTGAAAAATTGCGGAAATCCGGTTCGATACACAAGCTATCCTTGAAAATAAATAACGATGTGATTCGAAATTTGAGCTAAAAACATTAGGTATTTTTATCAGAAAAATCTATTGAATAAAATAAGATGCTGTAAGAGATTTTCTAAGTGTGGAATGGTATTTTACATTTCTCGGGGGCGGATACTAACCGAGGTCGAATGTGACGACCCTTACTAACGAAAGTACTATTTTTGAAAGGTTCTTCATTTGTAAAACATAATAACGAATATTAATAGAATGCTGAACTTAATTTGTTTAAAACAAGCTGCTATAGAAAAGTTATAAATTAGCCAAATCGCTTTAATCTTTTAAAAACAAGTTTGTTTGTTTGTAATTAAGCACAAAGCTACACAATGGGCTATCTGTGCTCTGCCCACCACGGGCATCGAAACCCGGATTCTTGCGTTGTTAAAACAAACGTCAATTCAGTTTTTAAAGGCAAACCTCGCTTTAATCTTTTTTAAAAATATATTAATTCATTAGGTAAACCATCCTGATTCCGCAAAGATACTATAGGAGTGATGAGGTTTTAGAAGTGAATTGATCAAATACTTGTTTTGCCATTCTTGTAGCAGAGATCTGAATTTGTAAGACTGAATCTCTATGTAATTCAATCGGTCCAGTTTACTTTTGTTTGCTGAAAAACGTTGGAACTTTTTGTTATTAGTTTGTTCTGGAAACTAATTACAGCTAAATTATTTGTTTGTATAACATCTGTGGCGCCCACGTTCGATAGTCTTCTTTAGCGTTGCGTTTTTCTTGTTTGAATCATGATTAACATGATTTAATCAGGGGGAGAATGCCGCATTCATTTACATGCGTCTTCCTGTCTGTGTGTATTTCTGTAAGATCAACTTATAACAGCACGTTTATAGTAGAAAGTATATAACAACGTTTAAAAGCAACGGAAGAATTAGATTACTAAAACATTTTATTTCTTGTATTAAAACAAAACAGAATCATACTTCTAAGAAATCAGTAAGTATATCAATGTTATACTTTGGTTTCTTTTTCTAAGCAAAGTCGAGCTCTGCGTTGAAATGTTCAGAAACGAATAATAGTTTGTTTGTTTTTGAATTTCGTGCAAAGCTACACGAGGGTTATCTGCGCTAGCCGTCCCTAATCTAGTAGTGTAAGACCAGAGGGAAGGCAGCTAGTCATCACCACCCACCGCCAACTCTTGGGCTTCTCTTTTACCAACGAATAGTGGAATTGACCGTAACATTATAACGCCCCCACGGCTGAAAGAGCGAGCATGTTTGGTGTGACGGGGATTCGAACCCACGACCCTCAAATTGCGAGTCGAGCGCCCTAACCACCTGGCCATGCAGGGCCAAGAAACGAATAAATGTAGCTAAACAGACTTAACGAAAAAGTCCTACTCATAGTTGCAAACTAAGTTATGTAAATGTTCTAGCTTAACAACAAACAGTTCACGAATATGGCCACAGTATTGCACTGTAATGACATATTCCACTGAAAATAAATACGGTATTACACGGTTAATGATTGCAGTATTGCACAACAGTGACACATTCTACTGAAAATTAATAAGATATTACACGGTTAATGATTGCAGTATTGCACAACAGTGACACATTCTACTGAAAATTGATAAGGTATTACACTGTTAATAACTGCAGTATTGCACTACAGTGACACATTCTACCGAAAACTAATAAGGTATTACACGGCTACTGGCTACAGTATTACATATAATGAAACATTCCACTGTATAGCACAGTTAATTGCTAGGACATTAGACTAAGGTGGTACACAGTAAATTATTACGCAATTACACAATAAATTTGTAAGATCTGACACGGTTAATTACTACGATATTATACTACAAATACTGAGGTGATGCACAGTAATTTACCGTGGAATTACACAATGAATTAATAAAGTTTAGCATGGGTACTTACTAAGGTATTAGACTATTAACTACCAAGGTGATACATAGTAAAATACTAATGTTTTACTCTACATATCAACATATATTACTTCGGTCAAACTCTGTAATTTGTTTCTCAGGCACACTTGCAACTGTCAGTATTAATAATACAAAATATAGTTGATGTCATAAGACGACAATGCAACGGTCAGTATTAATAATACAAAATATAGTTGATGTCATAAGACGACAAAATTAATAAATTAATGTCTTTACAATAAGTTTGAGAAATTATGGAGAGTCTTTTCTTATTTCACACAAAATAATATAAAAACGTCTTACCTTTATTGTAGGTATAGTAAGGCACATCGGTCCCCACTTCAAGGTATTACTGGTTCTCTGTAATTGAAACAAACAGGAATATATCACTCACAAATCACATGATTAATAAAACTACATGAATACTAGATGGGCACACATTAGAGCGCATACTTTCACTACACAGCTCTGATTATATTTGGCCCTCAAAAACAGGAAAATGTGTCCGTAGTTATCAACGGACACGGACCATTTTTGGCTGGACAATGAGGAATAATATTCTACATATGTCCACCGAGTTTCACCAAAATCCAATCATTTTTGATTGAGTTATAGAACACAAATAGTGTAAAAATCGGTCCCCATTTTAACAGATAATGCTTTTTTTTTCGTGGTTGGGTCATTGGTCCAAATGTATACTAGCTTTCGTCCAAATCCATTCAGTCTTTTCCGAGAGGTCGTGCTGACAACACAAGTGTGAAAACACAACCTTCGCCACCGAATAATTAGGGATGTGTATCTCATCATAGTAGTCGATACGATACGCATCTAGATACAGAAGTTTTGCCAACGGTTTGTTACAAAGTTTGACAGTCTTGTCTGTAATTTATTATCTATATTACTAACATTGTCTTATTTAAGTACTTCACACCTTACAGTGCTTTTTCAAATTCTCAGGTTTGATCAACTAAATGGTAGCTGGCAAGAGAAGTAAAATAACATAAAGTTCATATATGTCTATCTATTTTTGTTATTATTAATTTATTATGTTACTTTACATGTAATGTTTTTGATAAAAGCAATTAAGACAACACGTAGTACTCAATACTGATCTTCCTTTATTGAATCATTAAGTTTTAGCAAAAATACTTTATCAAAAATTATGTTTTTTTCCTGTACAAAATACTTATAATGTTTACTGAAAGCTTGCCACATTTCGTAAAGATACATGAATCGTATCACGGCTTCACAATACGATTATCGTATCGTATTGCTGTATCCCCCCACACCTTTAGTAATAACCTACACTATAAAACAAAGAGATTATTTATATTCCCGTAAAGGAAGTGTTACTGAGATCAAGAATGGTTAAAAATAGCACAAGGAAACTATCCTCAGATAAGGCATGCGATTTCAACCTATAAACTCCAGAATTACTTTACACCAACACCACATAAAGCAGACTTGGTGTTAAGTTGGTAAAGAAGGTTGTGAAAATAATGTAAATAATTACCGACCAGTTAATTTAACAATTATTGAAAACGTAATAAAAAAAAGAGTTATAAAATGTCAAGATTTTTCTTAAATTTTCAATTCGGAAAAGTGTGAATATAGAAGATGCACTCAATTGATTAATTAAATAAATTATTATGTTAATGATAATACCATGTACTCTGTTTCTTAGATATATCAAAAACTCTTGATGGGATATTACAAAAACTTTTATAAAAACCTATATTGAAATGGAAAGAAATGCAAATGGGTTTAAATATTTGTTTCGATAACGGTGTGGTTTATCTTTTAACTTTTTTTTTGCGGCCGTTTATAAACGACGAGCCGCTGGACCGTATGTTACTAAACCTGGCATGTACCCTTATCCCCCCGGGGGGTGACACAGATTGGAGTTTGGATCCGATCACTCTTGTAACCCCCGAGGGTCTTGTGTCTTCTCCGTGCCTCGTGTCAGTTTGTGGTATTTGCAAGGCAATCTATTTCCGCTCAAGTATGACATAAGTCTGCTTTACAACGGGAAGATCGATCAGGAAAATTGAGAAGTTCGTTTGTTTTGTTTTTAAATTTAGCGCAAAACTACTTGAGGGTTTCTGCGCTAGTTCAGCGTGATACTTACAGAAAAAAGTCTTGGAGGACTAATCTACAAAAGTACCAGAGATGGAAAGGACGACGTCTCGAAAATCTTCCTTATTTCTTCTTCGGGTCAGCTTGCACCGATGCTATATCAAGAGAATTGAAGTGGACGTGACGTGATTGGTTGGTGGTTCTCGTGCGTGTTTGGTGGAATAAATGATTTGACCAATGGTAACTACAAACTGCTGATTTCTAGGCCCGAGTATTAAGCAGTGATTTCATCGTGTTAATGTGTTGATGTAGAAATATTTTTTGAATTTTCTTATTTCCCACAATCTATCTGAATTGATAAGTGTGTAACTGTCACAGTTTATTTTATGTCCAGTCAACATGGTATGCTCTGTGTCTTCATCAGTATTGTGCAGTCTTTATGTTCTTTATTCTTGCCCCAAAATATCTCCCAGTTTCTCCAATATAAGTCTGTTTACAGAAACACGGTATTTAATAAATGGCGTTTTTGGGTTTCTCATCTGATGTTCTTTGTCTAGTTCTGGCAAAGCTAGATCTGAGTGTTCTGTAAGACTTCCAGATGACACCAATGTTGAACTTTTTAAACTACACTTTATCTCATCACTTAGGTTTAGCATGTAAGAGAGGTAAGCAGTGTTGGTCTCGTTTTTTTCTCGTCTGTTATATAAGTTTGTATCTTTATGTTCGTCATGCTATTAGTGATGAAACTATCGTGGTATCCGTTCAGTTTAAAGTACTGTATGACGTGTCGGCGTTCGGATTTGTTGGAGTTTTGGTCTCAGATGTTTTTTAGCTCTGTTATTCAAACACTTTATAATGCTGCAGTTAACAGAAGGTTGGTGGTAGATAAGACTGGAAATGTAAATATCTATCAATATATTTCCTGTATGTGACTATGGTGAGTTGTCATTCATATCTAAATATTTTAAGTTTTGAAAAAGAAATATTTCCAGATTCTTTGAAAAAGGCAAAATTAATACCAATATTTAAATATTTAAGTTTTGAAAATGAAATAGTTTCAGAATCTTTGAAAAAGGCAAAATTAATACCAATATTTAAATATTTAAGTTTTAAAAATGACATAGTTCCAGATTATTTGAAAAAGGCAAAATTAATACCAGTATTTATAAAGGAGAGATAATGAAGAAATTGATTATTATAGACCAATAACTATATTCAGTATATTCTAAAAAAATATTATGAAAATCAATTTACTGTAGAATTTCGAATTTTGTTAATGAATATGATCTATTGTCTGAACCTCAGTGTGGTTTTCATATGGACAAATCGGCACAACAAGCTATTCATGTTTTATGTGAAAGTATTATCGATAAAATGGAGAAAAACGAATTTGCTATAGCAGTGTTTTTAAGACTTATCTAAAGCATTTGATTGCATAAATCAGTTATTTTTCAAAATATACAATACAGGAATAAGTGGTAAAATATATAATTGGTTAGAGAGTTATTTAAAAAATAGAATTTTAGTAGTTAATATCGATAACAAATATTTTGATGAATTAATGAATACAAGAGATGTTTCTTAGAGATCTGTTCTGGGACCATTGTTGTTATTATTATATTTTAATAACATGTCAGATTTTTTATTTGACGAAACGCAGATTTTATTTGCAGAGGATAATATAATTTTAGTTCTTGATAAAAATTTAGGGTCTTTACTTGAAATTGTTAATTTGTTATTAGATATATTATTGTTTCAGTGATAGTGATCCGTTTGTAAGTCTTGAAAAGACTAAATTTATCCTTTTCACAATAGAAGTAAAAGTATTTACAGTAAAGAAGTAATCATATATATATAGAATATTGCTTGAAATATGTTCATCAGCAAAGGTTTTAGGTATTATAATTGATGATAAATTGGTCCCAGCAAGTAACTATTAGAAAAATAATTGCAAGATATTTTGGAATAGTAAACAAAATAAAAATATTAATTAATATGAAATGTTTCATAACTTTATATTATAGTTTTTCTATATTCATATTTAATATATGTAAATACTTATGAGGAGATTCATCAGAATATAATATAAACCCTTTGTTGCTTCTTCAAAAAAGATATATGACAATAATTTTGGGTTTAAGCTATCAGTATTCTGTGTGTCAATTATTTCATAAATACCAATTATTAAACATTTATGAGGTAAATTAAGATTTATGATTATGATAAAAAATTAATTAATTAATATATCAAGTCTTCAATTTAAAAAATAACAAGAACATCCTTTGTCATAATACAAGAATTAATGCTGATTTACATTTACCACTTTTAAAAGGTTATTGTGCAATAGCTTTTGTAGGGGTTAACAACTTGGAATGCAATACCTAATAATATAACAGAAATGAACTCTTTAAAACGCTTAAGGTATGTTTCATACATTATCTTTTAAATATATGGTTTATTTAGTTATTCTTATAGTTGAGTAAAAATATTATGACACTATTGCTTGTTAGAGGTATCAAATGTTTTACATACTGCAAGTTTTATGTATTTATATATATGTTTCTTTTTTTCTTAATTATTAATACTTTTTCTTGTGTAAGCATTCCGTTTCTTTTTGTGTCTCATTTTCATATACTAGATTGATTGTAACACAAATTATTACTTATTTATAACACGTTGTATTATCTAGTATGTGAATAAAATTGAATTGAATTGAACTGAAAATAAGAAGAATCAAAGAATCTTTCTACATCAACATTATTAAACCATTCGCTTAACGGAGGCCTGCAGATCAGAAGAGTTTGTAGTTACCATTGCTCAAATCATCACTATTTCCCCTATCACGTTCCAGAAATCATTAATCAATCACTTCGCGTCCACCTCAGTACTCACGGATAGTATATAAATCCCTGCAAAAACTGGTGCAAATTAATCTAAAGAAGGAAGTCTGTCGAAAAGTTATTCTTTCCATCTGTGTTACTTTTGTAGGTCAGTTCTTCAAGACTTTTCCCAAAAGTATCATGCTGAACTAGGCAATTGCTGCCCATTTCACCTTTGTTTGTTCATACAAAGACTAACTTCTAGATATCATCTACTCGTTCAGCGAAGGATATTGCAGTCGATGACCTGTTTCTATACAGTGTTCTAACTTGCAGCAACATTCCTGCGGGCAAAGTAGATACTATCTGCTACAGTACACCAAAAGCACGAAAGCAATTTGAACGAAACAATTTCAACGGTTTTCTGGACCACGTGATTAAGTCCTAATTTAGCAGTGTAAGACTAGAGGGAAGGCAGCTAGTCATCAACACCCATCGCCAACTTTTGGGCTACTCTTTTACCAACGAATAGTGTGGTTGACCGTCACATTATAACGCCCCCACGGCTGAAAGGGCGAGCATGTTTGGTGTGACGGGGATTCGAGCCCGCGACCCTCAGATTGCTAGCCGTCACTAGTGCTGAGCTAGAGAGAAGATAGCTGGCCATCCCTAGTGTTGAGCTAGAGAGAAGATAGCTAGCCGTTTCTAGTATTGAGCTAGAGAGAAGATAGCTAGCCGTCCCTAGTGTTGAGCTAGAGAGAAGATAGCTAGCCGTCCCTAGTACTGAGCTAGAGAGAAGATTGTTAGCCGTCTCTAGTGTTGAGCTAAAGGGAAGATTGCTAGCCGTCTCTAGTGTTGAGCTAGAGAGAAGATTGCTAGCCGTCCCTAGTACTGAGCTAGAGAGAAGATTGTTAGCCGTCTCTAGTGTTGAGCTAGAGAGAAGATTGTTAGCCGTCTCTAGTGTTGAGCTAGAGAGAAGATTGCTAGCCGTCCCTAGTACTGAGTTAGAGAGAAGATTGTTAGCCGTCTATAGTGTTGAGCTAGAGAGA
>NW_013667280.1:10910-13669 GCF_000517525.1 Limulus polyphemus | reverse complement strand
TTGAGCTAGAGAGAAGATTAGCTCAACACTAGAGACGGCTAACAATCTTCTCTCTAGCTCAACACTAGAGACGGCTAACAGAGAGAAGATTGTTAGCCGTCTCTAGTATTGAGCTAGAGAGAAGATTGTTAGCCGTCTCTAGTGTTGAGCTAGAGAGAAGACAGCTAGTCAACAGTACCCACCGCTACCTCTTGGGTTACTACTCTACAGTATCCGAATAGGATATGACCATAATTCTTATAACGAATTTAAAATGTGGACAGCAATTTTGTGGAAACAGGATGTGTACCATAGACCCTGGGATTTATAATCCGGCACGCTAACTACTAGGTCACGCCCGATCTATTAGTGAAGAAAGTGTTTTGTTATTAGAAATTGGCTACCAAATATATTATAAAAATAGACTTTTTTTGTAATTTTTTGACATAAGCTTTAATCTTTTCAGAAATATCCTAAACCTGCTTTGTCTAGGCTGCCTTTCAATAAAGACATTTTCAGGAAGACTATTGAGCAACATATATTCAGATATTGCGGTTACTTTAAAGTAATAATTCACGTCCGCATTAAATGTTGTCACTACACTTGATCTATGGACTTATAATAATAATAAAAAAAAACAACAGAATAATTACTAGTAGTAACATAAAAAGTTGTAGAATGCATTGGTTGCATTCATGATCATAAAGTTTATATGGGGAAGAACATTATCTCTTTAGCGTAAATGTTTGTGTGTTGTTACTGGCAACAGTGCTGCTATTGAACGCGCAAGTTGAATCGGCATCCTTGTTTAGCACATACATTACACCTCTGTCTCGAGGAGATTAAATTATTTTTAGGCAAGGAAAGCAAGTATTATTGGAGGAAATATTTTCAGTGATTGAAAGATGTCGGTCCATAGAACGACTGTTCTAAAATGTACTTGGGTCAAATTGGATCTGAACCAATGATAATTCCAAGAAGTTGTATCACAAGATGGAACTCAAGCCAAGTTTACCAGTGACTGAAAAATACAATCCAGCAAACACAGAAACTGCAGCTTTGAAAAGACCATCGCTAAAGATTAATAGTGAGCGTAAGGTTCTGCTAGAAGTGAGTGAGATGCTGAAACCATTTCAGAAAGAAACCGCAGCTCTCTCAGAGACAAAATATATTCTACATTATCTTCACAGTGGTTGGAATTCGCAGATTATTCGGGGCAGCCCGAGTCAAGTAACAACAAGGTTATCGAGCTTAATTGTTAGATATCAACATTTCTGGTTCAAAAGTCGTCCCTTCAACAATGATAAAAAGAAAGTATTGTAAAAGGTATATTTGTTGCATGTGGACCTCCAAAAGAAGATTCATGCCCAAACAAGCATGCATGTCTTCATGGATGGAAGTAAGTGTATCTACCAATTTCATGAGAGTAGTACAAACGATGATGATGAAATGATAGGATCGACAATGAGTCGAGAAGAATGAGCCATCGGACGGAAGCCCATTGCCTAACTGGATGAATAGGAAGCATTCCTTGTCTCTGTTAGCACAATTGTTATATACTTTCTTGTGTATGCTTACAACATCAGCGGGGAGTGAAAGATCGTTTCCCGATGCAGGGGGATCTAGTAACTGACCGAAGAACAAACCTAAGTTCCATAAATGTCAGAATAATTCGCATAAAATAACATTTTATTTGGAGTAACAAACAAACTAGTAAAAGTTAAAAACTTTACACAGACTTCATCATAGACATATTAATACTTTGGTTTTTACAGTAGGAATTTATGTGCTGACAAACATAAACAACATGTAATTATTTGTAAATTATTAATGTCTGTAATTGCTACGATCTACGATAGAATTGATTATATATAGAATAAATACAGAGCTGCAATTTTTAGATAACAGAGATTAACACTTTGAATCCGGGGTTTGATCATCGTGGGCAGAGCGCAGATAGCCCAAGGACATAATATTTCAAGAGAAAAATGTAAACTCCTTCAAAGCAAAAAATCAATAGACATTACTGAGAGCTCTATAGACTTCAGTTCTACAATCACCACGCAGACATACAACATTAGGCTTTCACAAACACGGCAATGTACTTTTTTTTATCCACGAAGCTCAGCTTGTGTAATTATAACGAAGATAAATTGCAGCAGTGGCTTTTAAGGCCCTTATATTAAACTGGTTTTAAGATTTATTACCCAGGATATTCTTTTTTTGCACCATTTACAATTTATTCAAAAAATGACTAGTGGAAATATGACTAGTCTTTCACGCGCAGTTCGTTTGTGAACCAAACCATTGAATGGATAATACTTCTCAAACTAATATTTCGTTATTATTGATAGCAACTCTAGGTCGCCAAATAGCAAGAGTGGCTGACATAACACCATTATGTTTCTGTGTGCACAAAGAATTCAACGAAGTAGAGAAACAAAATATCCACCAACACCTATAAACATTATTGTAAGCCTTTGTTCATTATACAATCCATTTCAAAATAGCGCCGATAGCGAATAAAGTCGAAAAGTGTTCTAGATAACTGTATATCATCATAAGAGGTCGCATACACAAACGATAAAATATGCTAAATCCATAAGGCAAGCCGAAGGTAGCAACTACTGAACGATTTATCACTAAGCTGTGCACAGTTAGTTTGTTTTGTTTGTTTGTTTGAATTTCGCGCAAAGCTACACGAGGGCTATCTGCGCTAGCCGTCCCTAATTTAGCAGTGTAAGACTAGAGGGAAGGCTGCTAGTCATCACCACCCACTG
>NW_013667280.1:0-10848 GCF_000517525.1 Limulus polyphemus | reverse complement strand
AAAAGGCGAGCATGTTAGTGTGACGGAGATTCGAACCCGCGACCCTCAGATTGCGAGTAGAGCGCCCTAACCTGTGCACAGTTAGTTATTTATGTTATAACCATAGTGTGTGTGTGTGTGGGTAGGGGGGTAGAAAGAGATTCATCTTGATCCCTGAAGGGCAAGTCATTCGTGCATCGTTTTGAAGAGCTATTCAACTGTGCTTGACTTCCCATTTCCTAGATTACACTTATTCAAACAACAGTCCTCTCATAAAAGTACTAGTCTATATACTCAAAAGGTTCCACAGAAAATGAAAGAACTACAGAAGATGATCAGAAATGGTCTGTATTTTTGGTTATAAACGTGCTGGATGTTAGGTAGTTTAATATCGATGCCATCATGTTTCAATCAAAGACCTCACATCTTCGACCATCATCTCATCTCTCCTGTAGATCGCCGTTTCTCAACATAGTGATTACTTACACAAGACCAATATTTCTAATAACTGACACAAAAACTGTCGCATTGTATGAACTTGTGATTAAAAGAAAAATATATAATAATATGTCAAACACACTATGTCTGCCATACTTGGTGTTGACGAGGCCTTTCGCCCAATATCGGGGCTCATCAGGCTGGCTGGGAATACAACAGATGTAGTAGTGGTCGAGACGTTACTTATGATATCAAACTGTATTAACAACAACTGTAATGGTGCGAAATAGATTAAGCTTGTGAAGTGTAATTTTTATCAATTTTATTTAAATTATTTACAGATTAGAATTAGAGTAAGAATTGATAACACATATTTATTTATATATTTCAATATGTCTGTGTAATGGAATAATTAAGGACTAAATGGTATTTTGTAGCGAATATTAGGCCAGTAAAAATGTTGCTCTTTCACTAAATAAATCAATTATCCAGTGCCAAATTGATGTATTGTTGCAAGGTGCTCTGTCTTTGGGTAGGTGCTTTTGGACTATTCGGACAAAAAAATGCGAAGTTCAGCCCACCTGACGATAACGAATTAATTTATTTCTTCAATAACGTTTTATACAGGCTACAAGCTAGTTCACTGGTAGGTCTAACGTCAAAAGCAAGGTTTCAACAGAAATTTCGAAACTAACTTACACCTATCTCAAATATAAAGTTCAAGTCGCTTACTCTCATGATTTTTTCACTTATCTATCGACAACAAACACACTAACTGAATCACAGATGAAAAGACTGACATTGAAGCGAATAACACTTTAACTAACTTAACTCACTCAGTTATTTTTGTACTGTACTATTATTTATAGATTCAACAGAGGCCTTAGCTTTCATGAAATTTCTAGATATTGTATCATTATGAAATAACAACAAGATTCTTCTAACAAACAAATCTATAAATTAAAATATTAAAAACTTAGCTTACAACACTGCCTTCTTCCTGGATTGTAAAGTTCCTTGAACAATCCTAATACACAAATATAACAGCACATTCACCAAATCTTTTTGGATGTTTTCAGAGGGGTACGGTATGCAGATGGGATGGGCTCTTGTTTATTATCGTCATATGCTGTTTTGTCACTGGGGATGCTCTCCTTAGATAGGTGTTCGAGTAAATCCACTGGCGGTTCTCTCCTTGGCGATCTTCTCGAAGTAGTCTCGACAAGAACCTTGGACTCTTCAGTAGGTTAACTTTCCACTTGAAAGTTCTTCTCTGGAGATACCCAGATGGCTGTTCTCTCACCAATGTATTTCTAAAGTCACTAATCGAGGATGCTGTTTGGCTTGGATCTTCTATTCTTCTGAATTCTGTAAATCACATCTTTCATTTTTTTCAGCTTAACTTTCGAGTTTGTCCTCTCTTGTGGCGGGATTGTATAGCCATACCATGTCACCTCAGTGGAATTCAGTCTTATCCACATTAACACCATAGCAACTTTCCATTTCACCATTAACTCATTTAAGTCTTTTCTCGGTAAAGTGATTTCTGACATCAATGATGTTCCTTTGTCTTTCTGCATATTCTACGTAAGACTCTGATGAGTGACTATGTTCAAGATGTGAGAACACAAAGTCCAATGGCAATTTATGTTCTCTCCCAAATATCAGTGATGTTGGTGTTTTTTTTTTCCTGTAGCTTCGTGTGCTGTTGGTTTAATAACTCATAAGTAACAGTGGATGATTTCCATATAAATTGCTAAATGATTTAACAGCATATAGTTGTATCTCTCCACTATATTGTGAAAAGATTGATGAAAAACTGTTGTCCTGGTCTCTTTGATTGCAGGAATCTGACACATTTCCATAAACAAAGCTGATCATAAGCACCTCAAGCCGTGAAACAAATTTATAGACTAGTTTCCTTGCTAGAGTTTCTGCTTCCTGGTTAAGAACAACATATCCTTCGGGCCACCAGGTGAAATAGTTCCATCACAACCACTGTTAGCCTGTAGCACATGACCAAGCACATCAACAGTATCTCTCTCTCTCAAGTGGTGCTACAACACAATACTGCTGTAGCTGCCCATGCTGTCTTTTTTCGTGTATAATTTAGCTCATGTCATAGTTCACGCAATTTACAACAATTCTCTACTGATCCCTAGTACCCAACTCCAGTGTCTTGATCACTGGATAATTTGTTTCTGTTTGTTTATTTGTTGAATTTTACACAAACCCATTCAAGGGCTATCTGTACAAGTGAACTCATCCACCACCAATTCTTGGGTTACTCTTTTACCAACGACAAGTAGGAATGACTGTCGCATTATGATCCCCCATGGCTAGAAGGGCGGGCATATTCGATGGCACGATTCAAACCTGTGGCCCACAGATTGAGAGTCGGGATATTCTAATCACCAGGAAATGCCGGGCCTAATTAATTTCAAACTCATATCGTTTGCCTAAGCTTATTTCAGTTGAATGTTGGGCCACATTAGTTCTTCATCATCACTAGTGTTTTATACAGGCTACAAACTAATTCACTGATAGGCCTAACTTCACAAGTAAGGTTTCAACAGAAATTCCAAAGTAAATATACGCCCAACTCACAAATAAGGCTCAAGTTACTTACTTGTAAGAAATCCTCCCTTATCAATCGACAAAATACGCTGACTGACTAGCCGAATCGCAGACGAATAGACTCACTAACCCTCACTGTTTAATTCACAAGATGAAAGTGAACTGATCAACACGTTACATAACTCACTCAGTTATTTTTATAATGTTCTCTTATTTCTACATAGTACAGGAAGCTTCTAGATTCTACCAAGGTCTTAACTTTCATGAAATTTCCAGATATTGAATCATTATAACGTCAGGATAACTCCTTCTAGCAAACAAATATCCAACATTGAAATATTAAAAATATAACTTACAACATGTGTTATGCTGAGATATATAAACCAGCAATAAACTCAATAATAAAAATTATTATGTTCACTAAAAGGAAAAGGAAAAATGGTAGTTTTTTATCCAAAATAAAAAAGGGAAAGAAGAAGCAAGCTACTGTAATTTTTTCTGTTTACATAGTTTGCTCATTGTGCATAAAATATGCATGCTTTTTATCCTCCTATAGAATTAAAAATGTCAAATATTTTGTTTTATCCTGAACAATATGCACCTCTAGAACAGGTCTGAAATGTTTCATTCACCAGTTTTGCCTACTTTTGTTTTTAAACCTCGTGGAATTTTCCAGATAATTTCAAAATTTTCAGTTTCCAGAGTCGTTGTCCAACAATTAAAAAAATGATGCAAGTATTCTTAGCGGTATTACTGTGAAGAGGAAAGTTCTGTGTGCACACTTTTGTGAAGTTTTATTGTCCAACATTTTAAGCCTGCTTTATAATGGCCTTTAAAATAACCTTTATTTCGCTATTATTCTCCGCTAAAGGAAGCAACTCTAAAAAGTAAGCATGCCAAGTGCAATGGAGAACGTTGGATTGAGCGCTTGCAAACGCGAGCACCTAACGACCATGGCTAACGGATCCTTACTTTATATCTCGCAGATTTTATGATACCTACTAATCCTTATGCTAGCGGCAAGAAGCAATAAATTCAATTTACTTAAATAAGTGTTCATTCTTAAAAGAATGCCACATTAGTAGTTAATGAAAAAAAAATTGATTAAAAATTATAACAATACTTTCTTCTCCTTCATCTGATGGCCCAGCACAGCCAGGTGGTTAGGGCGCTCGACTCGCAATCTGTGGGTCGCGGGTTCGAATCCCCGTCCCACCAAACATGCTCGTCCTTTCAGTCGTGGGGGCGTTATAATGTGACGGTCAATCCCACTATTCGTTGGAAAAAGAGTAGCCCAAGAGTTGGCGGTGGGTAGTGATGACTAGCTCCCTTCCCTCTAGTCTTACACTGCTAAATTAGGGACGGCTAGCGCAGATAGCTTTGCGCGAAATTCAAAACAAACAACCAAACAAACCTTCATCTGATCGCTCTCGTTTCCAGTGTTCATTTCGCATAGGACAGCCCAGAGCGAGAGTGTCATCTGATGTCAATGCTGCTTCCGGCTCTTTCTCACACGTTGTCATCCTTAAAAGTAACGTCTTTCCATTCCCTTGTAATCTACTTCATAACTTGTGTAATATTAGCAATATCCTGATTTATTTCCCTGTATGAGTTAGTTAAAACGATAATATTTTTGTGTGTGTGTGTGTGTGTGTGTGTATGTGTGTGTGTGTGTGTGTTTAAATACTGCTTTGGCTTAAACAATAGTCGATATCTTATAAACGCAACAAAGTAAACTTATTGGAATTTCCCACATTGTATCATTTTATCCATATCCTGGAAAACTTAATTTACCTTCAGTTTGACTCCTAATTCAACTAAAAATCAGCAATGGGTTTCACTGAACAAAATGTGTGTGATGAACTAGATACTAAGTTCAATGTAACTTCAACTTTACGGCACATAAATAATATGATAGTAATGCCAAGTTACTTTAGAATTTTAGCTTGTTTTTTCGCTCAGGTGTTTTTGGATGGATAGATATATATAAACACATTTTGACATTTTGCCAGTTTTTGTTTATTACATAATGCTTAGAAGGAATTATAGCATCAAACGTATTAAAAATGAAAAATAGTCATGCATAGCGCTAAGTGCCGTAACTAAGATATTTTTATACCTGTGAAGACTGCTTAAAATTTAAGTTTTGAAAGATAGCAGGGAGCAATTCACGCCTCCACAAGAAAACGTCAAAATGTCCCAGTTTGAAAATGAGAAGTGACTCTGATTATATCAGAATAGATATCAATATTCCTCCGATCCCCAGAAAACAATAACAAGCATCATAAAAGGCTTAGTTTCTTCCTTCTGAAATGAACAGTTAGTCCCTCGTTACGGAGCATATTTTTATACCTAGTTGTCACGACTGCCATCCTAAACGACATGGTCTTCGTCGGAATGCCTGAACGTATCCCCTTGACAACGATGAGAAAAAAGAAGACATTCTTGATTTAAAACAGCACTCTACCGTGACAGTATGTTCGTTATAGACACACCACATGCTGAGCGTCAATATATTATTACCGTATCTAAGGTAAAGTACAAAGAGATCGCAAAGTTGAAAGTGCAATATGCATGTAGCAACCCCACAACTGTTTGCTACAGTTACTCATACTTACATTTTCAACTTAAACATTTTTACCTTACAACATGAGAATAAACAAAGAGCAAAGCAATAAAAACGAACACGAATGCAAACTTTAACTTTATAAGGAAATAGTTGATTTCAGTTTAAAAGACCAAACTCAAATTATACACCTGGTCTAAAGGAAAAAGAAAGGTACTCACGTGTAGTTCTCGCCTAAGAGATTACATCCTGTTTTTTTCATCCAAGTCTAGCTTGAATGTTCTTCAATGATTTATTAACCACATTTCTAGATTCAGGCACCAGAAAGCTTCATTTTTCCTAATCTGTCAATTTTAGAGCCTCTCTTTCAGTGCTGATTTATTGATAATTTTCTTTTCTTTTATTGATTATATTTGGTGAGCTTCGTATTTTTATTCTTTTAATATAACTATTTTTAAACATTTATTGGAAATATGCATTCCAGATGAAACCTTTTTTTATTTTATTAAAAAAAGTAATGACTTTTTGTGGGGTTTTCCTGTAACATATTCTTTCTTTTCATTAGTTCTTGAAACTGTATAGTTTAAAAAGAATAACACTTTGTGCTCAAAGTAAGCGTTTGATAATGGTAATGAAGACGGTAGAACACAAACTATGGTCCAATTTGTCTTTGCAAAACAAAGCCCCAAGAAGATATGTAAAGACACCAAAAGTCAACTTATATACGACTTTGCCTGAAAATACTAATCATATTTTTCAAAATCTGTTTACAGCAACTAAATTGAACCTGAGAACTCAGTTTTACTGCAGTAAAACTGACTCGTGTTTAATCAGTGAAAATGTTATTCTTTTTATGTAAATTACTGGGATGAGTAACTACAAACAATCACTTTCCTGTTGTCAGGTTTTATCATGCGAACATGGTTTCCCCACATATTCTCGACATGTGCTATTCCTGTAAATATAAAACACATCTGATATCCTGTTCCCCAGACGGCTTTGATATTTTATCACAAAGGCTTCCATTTTTAAACCTACACCTACAAATATCTTTTGCCCTTTCTTAGTCTCGTACAATGTTGTTCATTTGTAGTGATTTATCAAGACTTATTCTAGTTTATGTGAGTTAAGCTAATTTAACACTCCTAACGGTCAAACAATTATGATTATTTTTTTAACGTCTCGGACTGTTTACTTGTCTGTTTCGAAAACTGCATTTGTCAGTTAGGAACCGACAATACCTATTATTATATATAATTTAATCAAGACATCCGAGTACGTTTGTAATAAAGTTTTGTAAAGACATATACAAATACATAAAATTTAGAGTTAAAACGTATAGTAAGTATTACAGGTTCTATACTAAAAATATGGATTTTTTATAACAGTGCTATATTTATTCGAATATTTGTCCGTACGTTGTAAAAACATATTATGTCAAGTTAGAGATTTAAGAAACAGCTTTTAATACATTAACATAGTGATAAGAGTGTTCTAAAAAGACATATATATATATATATATATATTATGATCCTCTTGAATTGACGAAATTGATTTTTAATTGAAAATTTCTTTTGTACTTTAATTTCAAATTTTAAGCCCCCAACGGCTCAGCGGCAAGTCTGAGAGTTATAACGCTAAAAATCGGGTTTCGATACCCGCGGTGGCCGGCGCAGTAGAAAAACAGCTCAACATGTGGCTTTACGCTTAACAACCAATAAACGAAGAGGCCGATTGCTCAGCCTTTATCTCGTATTAGCACTCAAAACAACAATCTTGTGTCACTTTTAAAGTATTAATCTTGTTATTGTTCAAATAACCAATATTATGCCATTATTCACATCAGCAATCCTGTGTCATTGTTCAAACTATTAATTAATCATTGTTCAAACCAGCAGTCTTGTGTCACTTTCAAAGTTAATATTATCTTTATCCTATTATCTTTCAAATATCCAATACCATGCCAATATCACCCCAGCAATCCTGTTTCATTGTTCAAATTATTATTCAAGTGCCATTGTTCACACAAGTAGTCTTGTGTCTTTGTTCAAACAAGCAATCCTGTGTCACTGTTGAAATCAATAATCACGTCTTAATCTTAAATTACACACCAGCAGTCTTGTGTCTTTCCTTAAACCAGAAATCTTGTGTCACTGTTGAAATCAATAATGTTTTAATGTTAAATTACACACCAGCAGTCTTGTGTCTTTCCTTAAACCAGAAATATTGTGTCACTGTTGAAATCAATAATCACGTTGTAATGTTAAATTACACACCAGCAGTCTTTTGTCTTTCCTTAAACTAGAAATCTTGTGTCACTATTGAAATCAATAATCACGTTGTAATGTTAAATTACACACCAGCAGTCTTGTGTCTTTCCTTAAACTAGAAATCTTGTGCCACTGTTGAAATCAATAATCACGTTTTAATGTTAAATTACACACCAGCAGTCTTGTGTCTTTCCTTAAACTAGAAATCTTGTGTCACTATTGAAATCAATAATCACATTTTAATGTTAAATTACACGTCTTAACCACATATATTTAAACAAGTTAAACTTGTTTAATTATTTATAAAGGAAACAAATACACTGATGAATGTTCAAATTAATATGTTTGTATTGATCTTCAAACCAAATAGTGCACTTTCAATATTAAGAACAATAAGTTTTGTCAACTTTCAAATCGATAATCTCGTGACATTTTAAAATTCAATAAAAGTACGTCATTGATTATCATTGTTAAAAAGGTAATTATTTGTTTTCGTCAGTAATTTTTAATTAGTTTGTCTATTTTGTTTATTTGTTAAGCATAAGGCTACAAAAAAAAGTTATCTGTGCTGCGTCCACAATGAGTATCGAAACCTTATTTTTAGCGTTATAAGTCTTCAGACTTACCACCGAGATACTGGGGGGGGGGGGTACTTAGTAATAACCAATAAACTTTTCTTTACACAGCTGTAATGCTTCTTTGTAGTAAGAGCTAGAGTACTTCGTCAGTCTATTAACTAAAACACTTAAACAAATTGCTATTGTTCAAAGGTCACTCAATGAAGCAATTAAATGGTCTAAGAACAACCGAAATATTTCCCAGTTGAGTTAATAATTTCGCATATTAGTTCAGCGAGTTATAATAGAAGTGTAATATTATATTTATAGAGAAGTTACATGTTAGTAAGTTTAATATAAGAAAGCTGTGAAACCTTTAAAAGTAGCAATGGTATTCTGTTACATATAGCAGTGGCCAGCGTTTACTTAAAAAAACAAAAAAGAGAGGAATATTTGGAATATTAGAAATTGGTATTAATAGAAATAAATTATATGAATACAAAACTTACAGAGTTTGCACTAAGAGTTTAATACGATAATAAAGCGTTATTACTATAATATATTTGAAACTGGATTATTTAACACAAGAGTACGTATTACATAATATGTTCAACGCGTGCACACGACAAAGTGGGTGTGAAAACGTGAATTGATTTCCTGTATCATATTGTATACTTGAAACTAATTAAATCTTATTTTTTTCAGCTAGCTTTTGCGTTTTAGGTTTTATATCCTTTCTTAGATTTTAAAATACCTCGAATTTAAAAAAAAAATAATTTTTATAGATTCTTAGAGAAATTCTTTTTTTGTATGTGAACAAAATTCCCGTACCTTTTTGAGTTGTAAAACAATACCCCCGAGAACAGCGTACATACTAAGACACCTTTGATGTTCATGAAGTTCTAATTTTACACTTATAATGGGTGGTATGACAGTCACGAGGATTTTTTTTTTTTTTTTTTTTTTTACGAGGGGGATTGGTTTCAATCCACCCAAAGAAAGACATTTACAAATATAGTTACGGTTGTTTTTTTACAATTTTTTTAGTGTAAAGCTACACAAGAAGCTATTTGCGTTCTGTACAAAGGAAGAAAAAAAGGTCGAAAATTTCATTTCTACCATGTTATATTCATGAAATTGTCTTTTCAAGTTTCAAATATTACTAGTTACGTTACTTTAGGATCAAATGGAGGATTCATGTTAACGTCTTTTTACCAATTTTTATATCAACATTCTAATAAAGTATACTCAAATGAAGAACTACATAATTTGATGTCTCCTGTCCTTTGAAAAGATTAAGTAAGCATTTAATACATGAAACGGTTTTGCTTTAAAATTAAAACACAATAAGTATTAATTGATGGTAATAGAGTGCACAAAACAAAGGATAGTCGAATTTTTTAATATTATGGTTATGCTAAAGCAAAACTATCGCTACAAAATACTGCCAATGGTTGATCATTTAGCCTATCTCTAAATATCTAGTGGCTTTTTTTCCAGAGGTTAAACGCATTTTAACATATTATTGACGTCAGAGAAGCCATTTGAATGTTTCACCCATATGAAAAGTCAATAGGCAAATGGAATCTGGCCAATCATGGCAGACGGCTTTGAAGTGGCCACAAATATCTAAAGGTGTCGTTATAAAAACGCAAGACTGCTTTAAAGCTAATGATACAGTTGCTAGAATGTTATCCATAACACAAGCAGGTTATCTCTCGATTCTGGTTCATTGCAATAACAGAGTGCCTGCTTCCAGACTGGATCAGATGTCCGCAGTCCCAACTGAACATTTTATAGTATATAAACGGTAGGAAACAGGTTTCCACTAGGACAGCCTGCATGCCAAATAAGGTGCATTCCGTTCGCAGCAAGAAACAAAACATCTTTCTTGCAATGGTGCCAAGAATAGATTCAGTGGACCAACGACATGTGGAGCATTTCAAAGCAAGGAACAAAACATCTTTCCTGCAATGGTGCCAAGAACAGATTCAGTGGTCTAAAAACATGTGGAACATTTCACAGCAAGAAACAAAACATCTTTCCTACAATGGTGCCAAGAACAGATTCAGTGGACAACCGACATGTGGAGCATTTCACAGCAAGGAACAAAACATCTTTCCTGCAATGGTGCCAAGAACAGATTCAGTGGTCCAAAGACATGTGGAACATTTCACAGCAAGAAACAAAACATCTTTCCTGCAATGGTGCCAAGAACAGATTCAGTGGACAACCGACATGTGGAGCATTTCACAGCAAGAAACAAAACATTGTTCCTGCAATGGTGCCAAGAACAGATTCAGTGGACAACCGACATGTGGAGCATTTCACAGCAAGAAACAAAACATTGTTCCTGCAATGGTGCCAAGAACAGATTCAGTGGACAATCGACATGTAGAGCATTTCACAGCAAGAAACAAAACATTGTTCCTGCAATGGTGCCAAGAACAGATTCAGTGGA
>NW_013667279.1:262191-263413 GCF_000517525.1 Limulus polyphemus | reverse complement strand
CAACTACTAGTATTGTACAGAACCCTCTCAATAGTACTAAATCTATAACTACTAGTATTGTACAGAACCCTCTCAATAGTACTACATCTATAACAACTAGTATTGTACAGAACCCTCTCAATAGTACTATATTTTTACAACTAGTATTGTACAGTACCCTCTGAATAGTGCTACATCTATTACAACTAGTATTGTACAGTACTCTTTGAATAGCACTACATCTATAACAACTAGTACTGTACAGTGCCCTCTGAATAGTGCTACATCTGTTACAACTAGTATTGTACAGTACCCTCTAAATAGTGCTACATCTATTATAACTAGTATTGTACAGTACCCTCTGAATAGTACATCTATAACAACTAGTATTGTACACTACCCACTGAATAGTGCTACATCTGAAACAACTAGTACTGTACAGTACCCTCTGAATAGTACTACATCTATAACAACTAGTATTGTACAGTACCCTCTGAATAGTGCTACATCTATTACAACTAGTATTGTACAGTGCCCTCTGAATAGTACATCTATAACAACTAGTATTTTACACTACCCACTGAATAATGCGACATCTATAACAACTAGTACTGTACACTACCCACTGAATAGTGCTACATCTATAACAACTAGTATTGTACACTACCCACTGAATAGTGCTACATCTATAACAACTAGTACTGTACAGTACCCTCTGAATAGTACTACATCTATAACAACTAGTATTGTACAGTACCCTCTGAATAGTACTATATCCATAATAACTAGTATTGTACAGTACCCTCTGAATAGTACATCTATAACAACTAGTATTGTACACTATCCACTGAATAGTGCTACATCTATAACAACTAGTACTGTACAGTACCCTCTGAATAGTACTACATCTATAACAACTAGTATTGTACAGTACTCTTTGAATAGTACGACATCTATAACAACTAGTATTGTACAGTACTCTTTGAATAGTACTACATCTATAACAACTAGTATTGTACACTACCCACTGAATAGTGCGACATCTATAACAATTAGTACTGTACAGTACCCTCTGAATTGTACTACATCTATAACAAAATACTAGGTACAGTAATGTAGTACTATTCAAAGAGCTATAACAACTAGTATTGTACAGTACGTACAATACTAGTTGTTATAGATGTAGTACTATTCAAAGAGGGGTACTTGTAGTACTATTCAGAGTAAGAGAAACTAGTATTGT
>NW_013667279.1:260238-261496 GCF_000517525.1 Limulus polyphemus | reverse complement strand
ATAACAACTAGTATTGAAAAAGAAACCCTCTCAATAGTACTACATCTATAACAACTAGTATTGTACAGTACCCTCTGAATAGTGCTACATCTATAACAACTACTATTGTACATGACTCTTTGAATAGTACTACAACTATAACAACTAGTATTGTACAGTACCCTCTGAATAGTACTACATCTCTTACAACTAGTATTGTACAGTACTCTTCAAATAGTAATGCATCTGTAACAACTAGTATTGTACAGTACCCTCTGAATAGTAGTACATCTATAACAACTAGTATTGTACAGTACTCTTTGAAAAATATTACATCCATAACAACTAGTATTGTACAGTACCCTCTGAATAGTAGTACATCTAAAACAACTAGTATTGTACAGTTCTCTTTGAATAGTACTACATCTCTAACAACTAGTACTGTACAGTACCCTTTGAATATTACTACAGCTAAAACAACTAGTACCGTACCGTACTCTTTGAATAGTACAACATCTATAACAACTAGTATTGTACAGTACCCTCTGAATAGTGCTACATCTACAAATACTAGTATTGTACAGTACCCTCTAAATAGTGCTACATCTCTTAAAACTAGTATTGTACAGTACGCTCTAAATAGTACTACATCTACATCTATAACAACTAGTACTGTACAGTACCCTCTGAACAGTACTACATCTATAACAACTAGTACTGTACAGTACCCTCTGAACAGTACTACATCTATAACAACTAGTATTGAAAAAAACCCTTTCAAGAGTACTACATCTATAACAACTAGTATTGTACAGTACCCTCTGAATAGTGCTACATCTCTTACAACAAGTACTGTACAGTACCCTCTGAATAGTACTACATCTATAACAACTACAACTGTACAGTACTCTTTGAATAGTACTACATCTGTAACAACTGTACAATACTAGTTGTTATAGATGTAGCACTATTCAGTGGGTAGTGTACAATACTTGTACCCTCTGAATAGTGCTACATCTATAACAACTAGTATTGTACAGTACCCTCTGAATAGTACTACATTTCTTACAACTAGTATTGTACAGTACCCTCTGAATAGTAGTACATGTACAACAACTAGTATTGTACAGAACCCTCTGAATAGTACTACATCTATAACAACTAGTATTTTACACTACCCTCTGAATAGTGCGACATCTATAACAATTAGTACTGTACAGTACCCTCTGAGTAGTACTACATCTATAACAACTAGTATTGTACAGTACTCTTTGAATAG
>NW_013667279.1:253096-259567 GCF_000517525.1 Limulus polyphemus | reverse complement strand
TAGTACTGTACAGTACTCTTTGAATAGTACTACATCTATAACAACTAGTATTGTACAGTACCCTCTGAATAGTACTACATCTATAACAACTAGTACTGTACAGTACTCTTTGAATAGTACTACATCTAAAATAACTAGTATTGTGCAGTACTCTTTGAATAGTACTACATCTATAACAACTAGTACTGTACAGTACTCTTTCAATAGTACTACATCTATAACAACTAGTATTGTACAGTACCCTCTGAATAGTACTACATCTCTTACAACTAGTATTGTACAGTACCCTCTTTGAATAGTACTACATCTATAACAACTAGTATTGTACAGTACCCTCTGAATAGTGCTACATCTATAACAACTAGTATTGTACAGTACTCTTTGAATAGTACTACATCTATAACAACTTGTATTGTACAGTACCCTCTGAATAGTACTACATCTATAACAACTAGTATTGTACAGTACTCTTTGAATAGTGTTACATCTATAACAACTAGTATTGTACAGTACTCTTTGAATAGTACTACATCTATAACAACTAGTATTGTACAGTACCCTCTGAATAGTACTACATCTATAACAACTAGTATTGTACAGTACTCTTTGAATAGTTCTACATCTATAACAACTAGTACTGTACAGTTCCACATCTTCTTTGTACAACTCATGATATAACTGATATTAAACGGTACTATATTTCTTCCTGTACTCAGTACAACTTGTATTGGACTACACTTCATCACAACTGGTGCTGTTCAGTTATATTTGTATAGACTTGTCACTGAATGACAGTTTATCTTTCCTTGCACAACTGGAGTTGACGGCAGTTCATTTTTATTTTTATAAAAAACTGGTAATGGATATCAATTCGTCACCCTTTACACAACTGGTTTTATACCAACATTCATTTACTTCTATACAACTGGTATTTTGATCTGTAACTCATCTCTTTTAGCACAACTGATGTTAGACGGTACCAGATCTCCTCAGCGTTTGATCATTGCTCGAAAGCCTGTCATATCCACGCCTTCTGAGCAACAATCAAAAGTCGAGAAGACAAAGGGTTTCATATCTCATCCTAGAGTATGAATAAGAACAGAGTTCCGGTTGGTGAATTATGATGCTTCAACAGGAGCAAACAGCATCAGCAATATACGTCCTTAAGCTTCGACCGGGAAGCTAGTTAACTGCATGAGTATACAGAAATGAACATTTCTCAAGTTATCGCTCAACAAACAAACTGACAGAAAATACTGATCATTAATTCAGCACACGTAATGAGAGCAGTTTCGTTAAAGAGCCATGAAGTCTGCAAATATTTTTTTCAACAGTTTGTGGAAATTGTGTAAATACATCGACATTAAAATAATTGTAATTAATCAAAAATCAATTTTACAATGGTAAGGAATAGCAAAATTTTTTTATTTCGGTTATTCGTGGAAAGCTACACAAGAACTAACTGTACTAGTCGACCCTAGTTTTGAGTTGATATACTCAAGAAAGGGCAACTAGTCAACAACACTCACCGCCAAGTCTAGGGATATTTTAATCGCATAGTGGGATTTGGCTGTCACTCTCATAACGCACTCACGAGTACGCATCCTGGCCCAAATAGCAATGTTCTTAAATAAATAGGCAATTACAAAATGGTGGACAACTTAATAGCTGACACCAATAACAAACTGAATTAATCACCAAAAATGTAAGATACAGAGTTCTATGTTAAACAAGAGGGAATCCTCAATAACCGCGGCACTTGAGATTATTTTAGGCTGGGTTAGAGTAAATTAATCTGGAAGACCTTTTTTTCTTTTTACTACATATATTTTTGTGCGTAAGCAATACCAAGCGTGGGGAGCGCGTACACCCGATTCTATTTTATTATTCATCAGGATCTCCACCAGCCTACCCTCAAATTCAAATTCTTTTAGGCAGGATAACAGTAAATTAATCTATGAAACCTTGGGCGTGGTTAAATACATTAATCGAAAGGGTTTGACCTCCTGAGTCCAAAACTGTAATTAAATCTCAAATCGGTCAAGGGATGAAGGAGCTATGAACTAAAGATTTGTACTTGAAAATATAAACGCGGTTAAAAACCTAAAAACATAACTTAAAACATTGGATACAGATGTACACTTGGAACAAATTAATTAAGGTTGTTTCTTTTTTTTTCAATTACCTACATAAAATAATATAATATAATCCTCAACACACATTCCTTCTACTACATGCCCCCTGTTGGCTCAGTGGTAAGTCTGATGGCTTATAACCCTAAAAATCGAGCTTCGATATCCGCGGTGGCTAAAGCATAGATAACTCATTGTGTATATTTTGTGCTTAAAAAAGTTGCATTTCAAATATCCTACACGTCTTCAATATCGTGTTTGGATATTCATATCTAACGAGAGCTAATGAAGATTGTTCTGGAAACTACGCTATACAAACTCTTTCATTGCTGAAAAAATTCTCCAGGACATAAAACACGACCATAATACATTCGATTCAATCAGTTTCAACTCATTTCGTTCCCAGTCTGAGCGGTATGAAATTAATCATGCTAACTATACACATCTCTATGCTCTTGAGATCACTTACAATGCAGCTTGTTGACAAATCACTGAGATAGTAAACACAAAATAACACCAGCAATGAATAATCGCCATGTTTGAAATTTATCTCGAGAAATGATCGATGGAGATTCATTTTTATATTGTATAACATATAACCGTTATTATAAATATTGTTTGTCAGAAAGAAATGAACGAATTAGTTTAATCAATTAGAGGAAAAATCGATAGATTGTTTATACAAATACTAATAGCTTTCTAGCACCTTTCATAACCTAATACAAATACCGATAGCTTTCTAGCACCTTTCATAACCTAATACAAATACTGATAGCTTTCTAGCACCTTTCATAACCTAATACAAATACTGATAGCTTTCTAGCACCTTCCATAACCTAATACAAATACTGATAGCTTTCTAGCACCTTTCACAACCTAATACTATTATGTGTTACCATTTGTTTCAAAATTGTCAAACAAAATTCACAGTACGAACACGCAAACCACTTAGCCACGCCCTGAACCACTGATATTTGTTAGCGTACCCGAACTGTAATTCCCAGAATTCCTGATTCGTGCCCCGACAACAACAACAAAAAAAATGCACTTCGCACTTTGGGCCGTGAGAGTGCTATAAGAGTGACAGTCACACCCCAGTATTCGGTCAGATAAGAAGAGTTCATGAGTTAGCAATGGGTGCCGTTCTCTATCTCTTAATGATTGTCATCCAGTCGCCACAAACATGCTATCCATATTTTAGGGTCGTGGGTGCTCTATAAGAGTTACGGTGAAATCCTGCTATTCAGTCACACAAAAGCAGCCCAACAGTTAGCGGTGCTTGATGCTGAGTAGCTGCCTTCCTATTAGTTTATCAGTTCAAAATTAGGGACGACCATGTACAGATAGCTCTTGTTTAACCTTGAATTTAAGGGAACACTTGATTCTTATCATCAGATACACCACTATCAGAACAAGTCAAATGACACTGAAACTGTGCAAATATTCGTACTATTTTGAAACCAGCTTAAGAACCTATTACTTCGTCCAAAAGAGTGGTCCTTACTGCATTTCTTGCGGTACGTGTGTGGGGCCAAATATCACAAGGAAACAGACGTGCTTTTCGACGAGGTTAACAAAACACAAAAATTATATTAAACGTGAACTAGAGAACGCCTCCGTCTTAGCCCAACATTTTTTTAGATAGGAATTATCCTTCCGACTGGAAGAATTTTCAAATGATTTCGAGAGTATAAGAACAGTTTAGAACGAAAGTCACGTGAATCGTGCAGTTTGACACTATGTGAACAGCAGTGTTAACACAGAAGTACCTAATGAATACCTCGAGCTCAATACTATAGAACAATCGTTTGTTTCTCGTTAATAGCCTCCGAATAAACGTCTGGCTTCGGTGTATAATGTCATCATTAAGTTATATAAACTATTTCTTTCAAACTGATAAATTTATACTTCAACCTTACCAACTAGCCCCCCCCCCCCACTGACACAGCGACATGTCTCGGACTTACAACGCTAGAATAGAAACCGCGGTTTCGATACCCGTGGTGGGCAGAGCACAGATAGTTCATTGTGCACCTTTGTGCTTAACTCTAAACAAACCAAACTAAAAACTTTTCAACTATTACATTTGAAGGTTCAGTCAGCTGGTAACCAAACGGTGCCCCCATCCCCCCACCCAGTGGCAAAGCGGCAAGTCTGTAAGCTTAAACGCTAGAAATCGGGTTTCAATACCTGTGGTAGACAAAGCATAGATAGCCCATTGCGTAGCTCTGCGCTTAACAACAACAACAAAAAAAACATAACCACAATATATCATAGTAATGTAGTTTATTTTATGAAATAAAACTTAATATAATACTAAAATATTACCAAATCACTCTTTCAAACAAAATTCAGATTTGAATACCTAGAACACCAGATTACATTTTGACATCTAATCTGTACATACAATAGTAAAATACGTTTATGACCACACTTGTTGTTTTTTACCTCTACATCACCATTAACAATGCATGAGAATAATTTAAGAACTTAAAAACAACTGAAACCCCTAAACTTTGAATATGTTGTTTTCTGATAAATTATTAGCTAAGGTGAAGGAACCATAATATATGCAGATTTATTCAATGACATCAATGAAATCTAGTGGGTGTATCACTTAGCATGCTTGACATTAAGAGCCAATGAGAACACGTAAGTGAAAAGTCGTGTGACCTCAAGAGTTTTACATTATCGTAAATGGGAAAAACGACAGGGCAAATTCAATGATACAATCTAAAAATATATCTTATCTCAGAGATGAAGAATCTCGCATACCTGCTGAACAACGTAGAACTGTGAACGGTGTGATGTCATAAGGCACGTGCGCTTGATCGTGCCTATTACGCATAGAATTATTTATGGCATGTCACGCGGATACATAGAGTTTTAGTTGTAGCCATACAGCAACATAAAACATCGTTATTATATTTGTTAATATATTGCGTGATCTCATTCCGATAGTCCTAAATCTCTCTTTCATTTTTAACAATTGTAATAATTTGTCAGTCATTTAAAAATTCACTACTTACAAGAAAAAATAATTTAAAGCATATTTAAAATTGAAAATGTTTGTTGGACTTAGATGATTATCATCTGATGCTACTTGTTGGACTTTTTTAGTTACCCTCGGGTGTTATATACAGAATATTATAATCGATAACACGAATCCTAATGATGAAAAATGAAAAAATGCTTAATTTCTACAAGAAAATTGGCGTTTCTTCGCTCTAATTACTTCTGAAAATGTATTTCCTGTCAACTACATAAAGTAGGCTTACGGTATCGTTTTAAAAGAATGCTTTGTAGATATTTAATATCATAGACATTAAAACAGATTTTGATATGCTAACAAACAGCTGTTAGAAGTTGTTTTATGAGATTGTATAATGAAGATATACTAATAACTTGTTATGAGATTGTATTATGAAGATATACTGGGTAACTTGTTATGAGATTGTATTATGAAGATATACTGGGTAACTTGTTATGAGATTGTATTATGAAGATATACTGGGTAACTTGTTATGAGATTGTATTATGAAGATATACTGGGTAACTTGCTCTGATTTAATTCACCCGTGAATATGATATGCGGTGTAAGAAAGTTTGTTCGTTAAGTATATATCTACGTCATCCTTAACATTTCTATAGTGACAGCAAATCTGTTTTCTGGGAAATCTGTAAGGTAATACTTAAATGAAACTTCTGGACACGTAGAAATAAACCAAAATGGGAATTGATAAAGCTTACTATCAGCTCTGTATGTCGAATTTAAAAACACACGTAGTGTTGACTAGAGATGTCTGGATATATTCAAACAGATACGACCATTCTTATCCCAGATTTTTTTAAGTTTCAACGTTTTTGTTATACTCTGTTTTTTAATATCATCAATCCCGTACCACATATCAAAATAAGAATGTCTTCGTTTTGCATATATTAAAATAAAAGGTGTCTCCAGTGGCTTCTAGTTCTCGCTATTTCTTGATCAAAATTAGAATTATGTTATGATTTCAGACCTCTCACACTGACGATACAAATATTACTAAATATTCCATATTTTACATCGTCGTCTGTGTAATTTTACCTAATTTTTAAACGAGCACAAAAAGTGTACTATATTTTCTACTCTTCTATCTAGTGAAGCAAATTGATATCAAATTAAGAGCTACAACTGAAAGAGAACACGTCCACTTGTAACATCGGTAGTTTATACACGAAACACTACTGTGTTCAGTCTCAATAAAATTGCATCACATTATAGTAACTATTACCAATTTGGGACCATGGACAACAGACTAATGGAAATTCGATGACGAGGAACCCACTTTGAGACTAA
>NW_013667279.1:247896-252125 GCF_000517525.1 Limulus polyphemus | reverse complement strand
ACGTTTCGACAAGGTTTTGTAATCATGCCCTGATGATGACAAAACCTTGTCGAAACGTTGTACATTTGCTGTCATGTTAAACTTATATTAAAGTTTTTCTTCATTACCCATTTAAGCCGTCTCCAGCCATTATTAGACTAATGGAAGTAGTGTAACCTTTCTTTAGCTCAGAATACATAACTGACACCTAAAATATTTTAAAACAATCTAAGTATCATATAAGTACCTTTCCTACGATTGTGTCTAACTCGTATGACACATCTTAATTCTTCTCCGCTGGGATGGAATGAACACGACAAACACTGTGTTTGGTAACAATGTCCTATTCCTATCAACATATAACTAGTTATCTACGTATAATACAGTATCACATGATAAAAAATGTCAAACAAAAATAACTCAATTCCTATAAAATACGGTTTCAGTTGAAGATTACGTCTTTCTCTGCAACGTTTGTACATAAACAGCTCGTTGTTTATAAACAACATAAACAGACACGGTGTTCTATAATTACTTTATATCTCACTTATGAAGCTTATTTTACAGATTTCTCTGCAACGTTTGTACATAAACAACTCGTTGTTTATAAACAACATAAACAGACACGGTGTTCTATAATTACTTTATATCTCACTTATGAAGCTTATTTTACATATTTCTCTGCAACGTTTGTACATAAACAACTCGTTGTTTATAAACAACATAAACAGACACGGTGTTCTGTAATTACTTTATATCTCACTTATGAAGCTTATTTTACAGATTTTCTCTGCAACGTTTGTACATAAACAACTCGTTGTTTATAAACAACATAAACAGACACCGTGTTCTATAATTACTTTATATCTCACTTATGAAGTTTATTTTACAGATAATTGCGTAAAATACTTCACTGGTGATTATGTTTCCAGATTGTAAGTCAAATAATTATCATTGCATTATTTGGAAATTAAAAGCAACATTTATAACTTTTTAAAATGATTATTTAATACATCAATGTTACTTAACGCCACACTTTTTTAAGGCTACGTCGTGTGTTCCACATATGTCCCGCGACATTGATCTAGACGAGAACGTGTGTGTTCATGACAAGGAAAAACTAAACAATTCATCTCTTCGTGACTTATTCAAGTAAAGATATAATATTTATGTTACCTTTATTCAAAAAACCACCTAACATGTTCTGTTATTGTTTCCAAAAGAGTATTTGAAACTCCAATACTTCACTTTCTTTTAAGACTTTTTAACAAAATAAAACAAAAGTCAGAAAACAAAGTCTACTAACACGTGTTACTTTGTTTATATAGAGCTAGAGCTGGTCAAGTCTGTTCACCCACAGACATATTTTCTCTAGTTTTTTATACTGGAAGCTTTGATTTTCAAAACATTCCGCCTAATAAGATGACTTGTTATCATCAAAAAATATCGATATTATAATCAAACGAAATATTTTAAATTTTCATCAGAATACCATGTTATAACCGAAATTATTCTACACGAAATGAGTCCTCTAATTTAATTGTTTGCACTAAACTTCAAAAGAAATGGAAGTCCGCCCAGCATCTGACGCCTTTCTCTTTATCTACTATAAAATAATAAATAATAAAAAATAGAAACATAAGACTGTGATATTTAGGAAAGAGTAGTCGTGTAAGTATCCAATAGAGGTGTACACTAATAAGATAATTTTTGGAGATTAACTTGTACTTCTTTATCCTAATGTACCTTTTTATTAATAGTATCTCTGGTTTATTTTATTAAGATCCACTATCCACTGTTTACATTAGTTTTAATTTGGAATATTCTTCCATTGGGATGTCATTATGAAGAATCCCATTGTACCCCAAGTCGATGTTTATCTGTATTTGTTTGTTGGTTGTTAAGCGCAAAAATATGCAATGGATTATCTTTGCCCATCCGGTTTCTAGATGTTCTCTCATGTTCACAATCCGGACACACTAACTACTAGGCCACAACCAGCCCAGATAGCAAGACATATAGACGAAGGTGCGATTATATATAGTAGACAAAACAAATACAGTTAGTTATAGTTTAAGATTCCATGGTCCAGCCTTCAGAAATTTAGGGCAATAGATATACGGTTTTGAATCCATCTATTAGGTTATAGTCGATACTAAATCTGGTTAATATAGATGTCTTCTCAAATCAGTTTTATAGAGAGAAAAGTGCCAAATTGCTTTAAAATCTGCTTCAGATAAGCCGTTTCCAAAAACCACGAAGATTTTACTCGATTTAAAATAAAATCGACCAACTTGAAAGTATTGTTGGTTATTTAACTTTCTTTAGGTACAACGAACTGTGTTATCACAAGTTGCCTACTAGTAAGTTATTGGCTTTAAAAGCCGAGGCTTTTCCAGTGAAAGTTGACTTAATGGCACGTCTAATTTTTTCGTCTTTCAAGAAGCCAAACCATTCAATCCAAGACGCCTTATCAAGCGGCTGAAATCACCAAGAGCGCACAAGCCTTACTGCCACTGGAAATTAATGACTTGCCCACACCTTCGGGCCTAAGGCGTTCCATCTTTAAGCACCTTCAAAGATCAAGGATAACAACTGGATGAAACGTGCAAATTTAGCCTGTGAACACATTCATATTTTCAAACCAGCATTAACTCAATTGCAAACACAGACAAAGCATGAGACGCTAATCACGGCCAGTATAAGACTATAAGACTAAAACTGACACTTAGAAGCTGACTATGGATTTATTCTTAGGGCAATTGCAACTAGAAGATCAAGACGATAGTGAAAATAAACATTTTATTTCGGACGTTTCGGATTAAACACACCTTCAGGAGTTTTCTGTGAAAATAATTAAGTTGTGAGGTTAATTTAATATAGTTAAATATACAAAACGATTTTAATTAGTCAAGTTTCTTTATTCACCCCTAACTATTCCTTTCATTCTTTTGTTATTTTTCGTTAGTTTTTTTCTCTCCATATCCTATGTAGATACATATTACATGTCACTATATTTTCCTATTTAAATTTGTTGCATTAAAGTTATAACTTAATTGTTTTCACAGAAAACCGCTGAAGATGGATTATGTATAATCAGAAATGTATGAAATATAATGTTTATTTTCACTATCGTCTTGGGCTACTTGTTGCCATAACAATTCACCATAAGAAATTTCACTCGTGAATAAGATAATTGTCTGTATATGAAAGCCTGATGCATTACAGTATTATGGAGTTCTAAAACCATAATGCAGGTCTCCACTGATATATTAGAGTATTCTGGAGACATAAAACCATAATGCAGGTCTCCACTGATATATTAGAGTATTCTGGAGACATAAAACCATAATGCAGGTCTCCACTGATATATTACAGTATTCTGGAGACATAAAACCATAATGCAGGTCTCCACTGATATATTACAGTATTCTGGAGACATAAAACCATAATGCAGGTCTCCACTGATATATTACAGTATTCTGGAGACATAAAACCATAATGCAGGTCTCCACTAATATATTAGAGTATTCTGGAGTTATAAAACCATAATGCAAGTCTCCACTGTTTCATAAGCTCAGCTGAATTCTTAATGTTGAAAGATATCCGTTTATCATAACCTCAGATGGATTCTCGATGTTCAAAGATGCTTGCGTTACGTAAGCTCAGTTGGATTTTCAATGCTGAAAGCTGGTTGTGTTTTATAAGTTCAGCTGAATTCAAAATGTTTAAAACTGCTTGTGCTTCATAAACTCGACTGGATTCTCAATGGGGAAAGAAACTCGTTTTTCATAAGTTCAGTTGGATTTTCGATGTTTAAAGTTATTTATGTTTCACAAGCTCAGCTGGATTTTCAATGTTAAAAGATGATTTTGTTTCATAAGCTCATGTGGATTCTCAATGTTGAAAAAAGGCTCGTGTTTCATAAGTTCAGTTGGATTTTTCAATGTTAAAAGATGCTTGTGTTTCATAAACTCAACTGGATTCTCAGTGTGGCATACCTCAAGTATTTAAACAATTTCGCCTGCAAGTAATACTTTTTATGATGTCACTAACTAAATGCTTGGTGCTACGTATTTCTTAGGCCTCACTAGACTCTAGACTTTCAGATTTTAATTATGTTTACAATTCTTTAGACTAAATGCTTCCTAGACTGCACTGGATCAAAGTACCAAAATTCGGTGACGAGGAACCCACTTTGAGATTAATAATGGCTGGAGAACGGCTTAAATGGGTAATAAAGAAAAACT
>NW_013667279.1:246099-247811 GCF_000517525.1 Limulus polyphemus | reverse complement strand
ACAAGTAATTTACACAGACACAGATATATATATACCAAAATATCTAATATGAATGAAAATCATGTAATTCCAAAGTAATTAAGCTTGTACTGATTTTACTACGAACGTGAACAAAAATATGCAGTGCATGCTTGAAAAATTTGTAGTTTTTAGTTTGGATCGTAATCAAAGCATTCTAACAGTTATACTTTCATTGTTTTAAAACGTCTTTCGATATTACTACAACTTTTACTCTGATATTTATTTATAAAAGAAAAATATGATCATCAACTCACAAGAAATAATCTTTGCAACTACAAACTTCTAAGCCTTCCTAATCTAACTCATAACTTGATGTATAATAGTTACATATAATAGTAGTGTTTTACTGTACTTCGACGTAACGAAAAGATCCGCCCAACTCTCACGTTTTTATCTAATCAGCCATATTGTGAGCGTAACGGCGTGACGAACATGGTACAGGATCTACACATGGCTCATGGAAATTAGGCCTAATTCATAATTCTGTGCCGCTTCAAACAAAACATTGGAGTTGGCGTGATAACTTTGGCATTAAATGAAGTAAAATCTCAACTCAAGTTCAAATAAAACACATGCCTGTGGTGAGTACTTTTGTTTCCTCTAAACTGTATCTTAGGGGATACACTGAAGACGGGAATGAATTAAATACATTTACAAATGTAGTATATTTCTGTTAAACATTCTTTCTCTAGAAAATTCTAAGAAGTAACATCATTGTTATCCTATAACTTTAGTAACGTTTTATCTGATTCGTTAACGTTTGGGTCATCTTCTGCAGCACGTTGGCTTTTTAAATATTTGAAAATAACTACAATCATTTGTTTCGATGTTATAACTCAAAGCAATTTATCCAATAATTCTGACTCTGTAAAGAACACAAAACGAATTCGTTCGTTCCGCCTGATGCACATGTTACCGATGTAGGGTACCATTCTCATAGGGCGTGGACTGGTTCTCTCGTCCAAGTCTGAATTTCAGAGCTGGCCCTACCACAAGATATTCCTTCACGCCGCTCTAAGCTGTGAGTGCGTTAAAAGAGTGTCAGTCAATCACTTAGCGTGACTGATGAGAGTGATTCTTACTGGCTGCGTTCCCTCTGACGGCGGAATATAGCCTTAGTGGCTATGTCATAAAAAAAAAGAATACAAATAGTAATACCATTTCCATGTTCCCATATCTATATTTCAGTTAGAAAAAAATGCAGTTAATATTAACAGTACAGACCACACGTTTTCAATAATAGATGTTGTCAAGCGAACGTTTGTTTCAATTCCACGTTAAACTTCCATTGCTCAGCCATAAGTATACATCAATGTACTGTTGGGAACACCTGTAAATAACAATATATCTAAAATCTATATCTACCTATGGTCAGCTTATCCAAATTAAAAATGCAAAAAATGAGGACCAGTATTAATCGAGTGGAAAGGACAAGGCTCGAAAACAGTCAGTAGGAATGGTGTAACAAACTCCATTCACCTGCAAAACAATCAGTAGGAATGGTGTAACAAACTCCATTCACCTGCAAAACAACCAGTAGGAATAGTGTAACAAACTCCATTCACCTGCAAAACAACCAGTAGGAATGGTGTAACAAACTCCATTCACCTGCAAAACAACCAGTAGGAATAGTGTAACAAACTCCATTCACCTGCAAAACAACCAGTAGGAATGGTGTAACAAACTCCATT
>NW_013667279.1:238014-245099 GCF_000517525.1 Limulus polyphemus | reverse complement strand
ATTCACCTCCAAAACAATCAGTAGGAATGGTGTAACTAACTCCATTCACCTGCAAAACAACCAGTAGGAGTGGTGTAACAAACTCCATTCACCTGCAAAACAACCAGTAGGAATGGTGTAACAAACTCCATTCACCTCCACAATAATCAATAGGAATGGGGTTATAAACTCCATCTCCAAACTAATCAGTAGGAATGGGGTAATAAACTCCATCTCTAAAAAAATCAGTAGGAATGGTGTAACAAACTCCATTCACCTACAATAGTTCGAACGTGACGTTTTCAACTCAAGAACTTATATGCTAATATTTTATAGATACCTGCTGTAACGAAGTAGAGGATTGTAACCTTCGTATATTATTTATTTTTTATACCTACTAGATTGGAAACATGGCCTAAAATCATGTTCCTCAAAAAGTGTACAATACTTGTCTTTTTAACATCAACGCCTCTCCGTCGACAATTTTTTGCCTGAAATTCTATTTTATTCAACAGATAAATTTTCTCAGAAAAATAATCATTCGTAAAGTAAATAAAACTTTAAAGAACAATAACAATAAAAACATATACACAACAAATTGGTGCTTTGACACCAACTATTAACTTTTAATGAACAAGGTATGACTATACAAGTGTAAGTTACCATTTCTAGATGTTCTACTTTAAGGCGAGTAATAAATGAAATGGAACTTTTCCACAGTCGGAACCATCTATAACTGTGGCTAGATTCTGGTGCATTTCATAAATCATTCAGACTCGATTTGATTTGAAACGAAACTAGTTAATCAACACTGACGACACAAGGTGTTGATTGTGTTACAGTAGCTTCCACATTACTTAACTTTAGCCTAAAAGTTTGCTTCTCAAAACTGACTAACCACCTTTTTAAGAGACGAGTAGTCTACCGAAATGGTCTTAAACTATTCTAACATTACCTTTTATCTAGAGATACGCTAGCTTCTTTCACCTTCTTCATAAACGCTGATCGTGAAGTACGTTTGAACTGGACGAACAGACCCAATCTGCGCTTTCAAATCAACCCTGCATGGCTAGTTTTGTTCCCGTGAAACGTCCCAGTGCAAAGTCAAGAAACGGGCTACGGTTAGTCCCACTCTGCGTAGGTCGTCTCGATAAAAGTTACTCCTAACAGTGACGTCTCATGAAGTCGGAAGTTTCAACTCGAAACGTACTGGTAATCTAAGCTGAACAAGTGGAGCTCTTCTACAGAATCGTCACGTAATATTAAGCAAAGCTCTCGTGCCTCCCTTGTATATCGCATGGGGTAGAGGAGTTGGGGGGTGAGCCCACGGGAGTCCAACCTCCTCTTTTTTGATAGGACCCTTCCAGATTTTCGCACACTAGGGGGTCGCCAGACAGAAAATGAGAAAGCGCTGAATAGTATAAGATTTCTTCATTCGAACTCATTTAGATTTCGAACACCAGTGGCATTTATTGTTTAAGTATATTGTACGAAGATAAGAAATATGACTTCATCTCTTTTATCATATCCAGTCTCTGTTCTTCTATTTACATGCTGTATAAAAAGGCAATGCAAACATAACTATTTATTAACAGTTAAATTTCCGAGATGCAGTGTCGGGAAGCTGTATGTGTATAAAACTGTTTTAAATAATTAAAAGAAAACCTTCAAGACGCAATTTTCAGAAACTATTGAAAAACTATCTAAAAGTGCCAATTTAGAAACCCTTTCGGCTTTAGCCTCTCAATGTCGTTCATTTCTTAAACTTGTTATTAAAAGCGGTAAAAGAGATATGAAATTATGTCTATAGATGTCTTATAATGTCCTAAGAAAGAAGTGTGGGGGAAACATGGTCAACTCGGGGAGTGCCAGTGATGCACTTATTTTATAACTGCTTATTTTTTGCTGTACGTCTCTACATACAAAGAGTTATATATTTATTTCATGTTTTTTCCCCTCACCTTGATTTACTTACCTGATAATTTCGTGCATTATTTCACTGTCTTGAATCTTCCATATCACTCTTTAATTATGTCTTCCCATTAAAACCTAACTCGTACATTTTTTCATGTTTTCAGTTTTGTTTTGTGTTTATTTATTCTTATCTAGTGGTCCCAAAACAATTGCTTTAAAACTATTTTTATCTTGGCATTTATTCTTTTTCTCTTTCCCACAATTTTTTTTCCAGCACCTTGTGTTTATGGTTGTTTGTTTTACTTTTCCTTCTCTGTCACCATCTTCCTCTACAATACATCAGTTTTCTCTCTCTCTTCCTTCTGTTTTCCCTAAGGAAACTGTTCCCGTTTGTTTTCTCTAAGACAGAACATAATTACAACAAATATTCTATAAAACAGTGTGGTCCAAAAGTACAACAGCTCTATAACGTGTATAGAAGAAACAATATCCTCTGACACCATTCTCTATCCAGACCTTAAAAAAATCTCTTATGTGTGGCCTAATGATTAGCATGCCCGGGCTTTGAATCCCAGGATTCGTGATTCACGATATGTTGCCGCAAAATCGTTCTCCGCACTTTAGGTGCATTATAATGGCTGGCGGTGGGTGTTGTTGACTGGTTGCCTTCCCTCTAGTCTATCAATTCTAAATAACTGACAGCTATGTCCAAGTAGCTTTTGTATGTTGCTTAGCGCGAAAATTGAAAACAAACTGTTTTAGCTGGCTGCCATTTCCCGAAGCATGGTGTAGCTTGTTATATTATACTTTAAACTTTTCGTGGTACAATGATAAAGCCCTAACTTATGAACAACCAGTCAGTGTGTCCGTGTTTCAAATCCTGAGAGATAACCGCTAATAATAAAAAATACTTGAAGCTCATAGAAATGGAAAAACGAGTTTAGATGTTGTTGTTGTTTTGTTTGTTTTAAAATCGTTTGTGGAAATGTGTTGGATAAAACATTTTATTTTCGCCTAATTTGAAAGTTTTGTTTTCAACTAGATCTTAATCAATGCGTGAAACGAAAGGTATAAGCATCTTTTCCAATATGTTCTTATTTATACGTCTTTCAAGCAGAAAATAAGGTCTAAACAGGAATGCTAAAACAGAAAAGAAAAAAAAAACTCTTCCATATACGCTCCGAAAGCACAGATATAAAAATTCAACAATCTTCTTCCAGAACAAGTATATCGTGTAGGCCCTGAAGTTGTACTTCATCAATAAAACAGTACTGATAATCCAATTATAAACCAGTGGCATACAAATGTGTCATGGGCCTGTCCGTGAGGTGACACAAAATATGTCAAGATAAGCAAAGGTATGTCATGATGACATATTAGAAATGTAGTCATTCAGCCATTAAATAAGTGCAGTCTTAATATTCTACGTAGGTGTCTCAATGTAATATATCAGAACACTCATCGTGAAGTACTGCCTATATGTGAATGTAATAATAATATTCAAATTAAACTACGTATCGGACTTTAAGTTGAAAATGGCATAATATTTGGTACAATTCTTTTTTTTTTTTGTATCATTTGTTTGTTGTTGTTGTTTGGAATTTCGCGCAAAGCTACTCTAGGGATATCTTCACAAGATGTCCCTAATTTAGAAGCGATAGACTAGAGGGAAGACAATGCCACTCACTGCCGACTCTTGAACTACTCTTTTACCAACTAACAATGGAATTGGCCAAAAAATTATATTGCCCCCACGGCTGAAAGGGCAAGCATGTTTGGTGACCAAAGGCGTCCTCTTAAGACATGATTGGTCAAAACGAGTCTTCCACTTTTTCCACTGACCACTGCTTTGCAGAATACTTTAGTATGCAGAATTACTGTTTCCTCAGAGAGAAGCCGATGACATCTCAGCTCATAGAGAGAGAAGAAAATGTTTATAAAGATATTTATCAGTTCTAGAGCAGCGGTTCCCAAATGTTTTCTAACTGGCAACATATCTTGAGTAACCAACCAAGTTTCTCGGGCCCATGTTCAGTTGGGGGAATAAGGGGTTACAATTCTAACGTCAGTTGGGGAAATAAGAGGTTACAATTCTAACATCAGTTGGGGGAATAAGGGGTTACAATTCTAACGTCTTTCAGTAAAATCCAGTAGTGTTCTTATATTTTCTGTTTTGTTGTTGTTGTTGTTTGTTTAAAATATATTTGGCTCATTATTTCATAAATAAATATAAAAAGTGTTTATGTTTTACTGTCTTGTATAAAAGTTTAGCTCAGTTGGACGCTGTTATAATTAAAGTATTCTATTAAAGGGCAAGTTAATGTCTAAATATACTTATGACTGCAAAGAACACGCAGGAAAACCAAAGAATAAAAACTATCCATTACTCCCACATTAGCGCTCGACCTTCGTTAAATAAGAACGAAGAAAAATAATAGTAAGGGGATTGTTGCCGTGGGCTCTGAAAGAAACCCACGTAAAGAGCTGTTCATTTTTGTTCCCCTGACGTCACAATCAGGAGGCCACCCACGGTCATAAATTTTTTAGCATTCTGTCGTCATAGTTGTCAAAGACAATTTAAAACAGTTCTCCAGTTTTAGATTATATCAACAAGAGAACGTAATCACCTTGGAAACAAATGCAGTTTTATTGGGTAAACGGTCACTATTTTAATTCATTTGTTCAGAATTACAGAGTGAAAACATGACTGAGAAAACTTTAAATTACAACGAGAATCAGTGATTTTTGATATGAATAATACCATGTGAAGTTTATGAAGCATATTTTCAAACAGAGACCAACATAAAGATTTAAGATAGCCTTAACTAGTAGTATCGCCGTTTACGATAATAACAAAGTAATGAATTAAATAACTTAAAACAAGTTATTTTCCTATCATACAGGAAAAAGAATCAAACACTTTTCATATCAGTTTTTGCCAATGAAGAACTATGCCCAACAATAACAGTCATTATGGACTAAATGTATACAATATCACTGATCCAAACGTGTCCAACAGCATTTTTGATACAGGCACACCGTGTTCAACAGTACACTTTCTACATACCAATTGTCTTAAGAACAGTTTCTACAAACCAAATGTGTTTAACAACAATTTCTACAAACCAAATGTGTTCAACAACAGTTTCTACAAACCAAATGTGTTCAACAACAGTTTCTACAGACCAAATGTGGTCAACAACTATTTCTATAAACCAAATGTGTTCAACAACAGTTTCTACAAACCAAATGTGTTCAACAACAGTTTCTACAGACCAAATGTGATCAACAACTATTTCTACAAACAAAATGTGTTCAACAACAGTTTCTGCAAACCAAATTTGTCCAACTACAGTTTATACAGACTAAAAGTGTTCAAGAACAGTTTCTACAAACCAACTGTGTTCAACAACAGTTTCTACAAACCAACTGTGTCCAACAACAGTTTCTACAGACCAAAAGTGTCCAACAACAGTTTCTACAGACCAAAAGTGTTCAACAACAGTTTCTACAAACCAACTATGTCCAACAACAGTTTCTACAGACCAAAAGTGTCCAACAACAGTTTCTACAGACCAAAAGTGTCCAACAACAGTTTCTACAAACCCACACTTTGTCCAACAACAGTTTCTACAAACCAATAGTGTCCAACAACAGTTTCTACAAACCCACACTTTGTCCAACAACAGTTTCTACAAACCAATAGTGTCCAACAACAGTTTCTACAAACCCACACTTTGTCCAACAACAGTTTCTACAGACCCACACTTTGTCCAATAACACAGCTTCTTGAGATCAACCATTGCCAACACACTACTTCTACAAATAAACCTTGTCCGACAACAGTGTCTACATATCAACCGTGACCAACAATACATTTCCTACAGACCAACACTGTACAACACTACACTTGTACAGTAACGTAGCTCCTACAGACCAAGCTTTTCCAACAATACAGTGGCTACAGACCAACACTGTACACCACTACACTTGTACAGTAACGTAGCTCCTACAGACCAAGCTTTTCCAACAATACAGCGGCTACAGACCAACCATGCCAACAATACAGCGACTACAGACCAACCATGCCAACAATACACTTGTACAGTAACGTAGCTTCTACAGACCAAGCTTTTCCAACAATACAGCGGCTACAGACCAACCAAGTCCAACAACACAGCTTATACAAAACAACCTTGCACAACAAGTTCCTATAGACCAATTTTGTCCAACAAGTTTATACAAACCAACCTTGTCCAACAACACACCTTTTACCAATTAACCGTGCCCAATAAGAGTTTCTATAAACTAACCTTGTACAGCAACACATTTACTGACCAACACTGTACAGCAAGTTTCTAAAGATCAACCTTGAACAATAGGAGTTTCTGCAGACCAACCCTGTTCAACATGTTTTATTGAACAATTTTATCCAACAACAACACAGATTCTACATATCAACCAAGTGCAATAACAATGCTTCTACAGACCAGCCATGCTCAACAACACTTTACCGACCAACCTTGTACAACAGCACATTTTCTTCAGACCAACTGTGTACTACAACAGTTTCTACAAACCAATTATATAAAATTACTGACCAACCACGCCCAACAGATTTTAGATATCAACAGAGTATATCAACAAAGGTTTCTACAGATCAACCTTGAACAACAGGAGTTTCTGCAGACCAACCCCGTTCAACAAGTTTTATTGAACAATTTTATCCAACAACAACAACACAAATTCTACACATCAACCAAGTGCAATAACAATGCTTCTACAGACCAGCCATGCTCAACAACACTTTACCAACCAACCTTGTACAGCAACACATTTACTGACCAACACTGTACAGCAAGTTTCTAAAGATCAACCTTGAACAACAGGAGTTTCTGCAGACCAACCTTGTTTAACAGGTTTTATCCAACAACAACACAGATTCTACACATCAACCAAGTGCAATAACAATGCTTCTACAGACCAGCCATGCTCAACAACACTTTACCGACCAACCTTGTACAGCAACACATTTACTGACCAACACTGTACAGCAAGTTTCTAAAGATCAACCATGAACAACAGGAGTTTCTGCAGACCAACCTTGTTCAACAGGTTTTGTCCAACAACAACACAGATTCTACACATCAACCAAGTGCAATAACAATGCTTCTACAGACCAGCCATGCTCA
>NW_013667279.1:234959-237258 GCF_000517525.1 Limulus polyphemus | reverse complement strand
AACATATAATTGTATTACATCAGAACAATTAAATGATATAGGTTTACATGCATAGCCTAGCTTTTAGTGTTTTACTAAGATATAACAGTATTACAATCAGAACAATTAAATGATATAGGTTTACATGCATAGCCTAGCTTTTAGTGTTTTACTAAGATATAACAGTATTACAATCAGCACAATTAAATGATATAGGTTTACATGCATAGCCTAGCTTTGAGTGTTTTACTACAATATAACAGCATCACAATAAGCACAATTAATGATATAAATTTATATGCATAGCCTACCTATTAGTGTTTTAGTAACATATAATTGTATTACAATCAGCACAATTAAATGATATAGGTTTACATGCATAGCCTAGCTTTTAGTGTTTTACTAAGATATAATAGTATTACATCAAAACAACTAAATGATAAAGGTTTGCATGTATAATCTACGTTTTAGTGTCTTACTAAATCATTTTGTAATGTTTTTGAGGCTCAAAAAGGTATGGTAAATATAATAAAAGACTTTGACCCTTAAAAATTTGATGGACGTTGTTTCTTGAATAACAAAGTAAAACCGTCAGCGTGCAAACACAGAATTAGTACCAAACAAGCTTGTACAGGATTATTAGGTTTCCAGGTGAACAGTAGATTGTATAGTATGCACTTCTAATTGTCAGATTCAATAATTCTTATAGAGACAAATTGTTTTGTTATTTGAAGATAAAAAAGGTTCAACTCCAACCAAAATGACCATGCAGAAAATAACATTGTTTTTTTTTTCTGAAACAGCGGAGACAGTCCCCGGCGCCCTTGTTCCGACATTTTGTGCTGATGGTATATAGTAAGCGGCTGCTGAAACTCGCATATCGTATAGGGTTCCCATTCCCGTCCTTCCGTCATTACTTCCCCTCGTACTTTTCAACGGTAAAAAAAGGTGAACTATTTGTGTTTCAGAAAGTTCGAACGGCCAAGATGAAAAATGGCTGTCATTCCCGTTGTCGTATTATTATTACTTTCTCTAAACCATAAATCTTGAAACCGAGCTCGTGCCTTTTCTTACAAAAAAAACTGAGTAAAGCCAAGTGAAAAGTTAACTTGTGAAATCATTGGGGCAAATATGTCAACAAAACCCTCCCATAATTCTTTGCTTGGACAGAACACGATTTTGCGGTCAAAAAATGGGCGGTTGCACTTTTGTCCATTGCCCATTTGAAGAAAGTTGATGATTGAGTAAAAGTGTAAATCTAAAATGGAAGGTCTTTGCTGTTTGGATAGTAAATTATTAACCAAATATGTCTTGTACATGTGAATAATTCTATCACAATCGTAAATTAAAATGGTTTTGAGAAAATTATAATTTCATATTAAATGTTTGTTTGTAGTTAAGCACAAAGCTACACAAAGGGCTATCTGTGCTCTGCCCACCACGGGTATCGAAACCCGGTTTCTTACGTTGTATGTCCGCAGACATGCCACTGTGTCACTGGGGACACAGTGTGTATCCATCGGTTATTGTTTAATTTTATATTACATGTATGTTTGTTTGTTTTAGCGCAAGAACTATGTGTTTTGAACGAATCTCGAATTTTTGTATTGCAAACTAACTTATGTCCAAGAGCGAACACGTACCTATATACTAATTTCATAATTTTAATCGTTGTAAGTACTAGCTACTAATTAGAATTATAACGAAATAACTATAAATAAGTACAAAATATAATTAAATATACTAGAAAACAAATAAAAATATCAAACATTAGTAAAACTACAGTTGAAATAGAAAGTTTTTTATTGAGGAATATTTTTTTTCTGTTTATGTCTTTCAATCAGGAGAAAGTGTTTGTCCGTAATACGCTTTTGACTGGAAAAGAATATTTCTGTCTTCTGTTACGTTATATTGTTTTTAACTCTATAACTACTGTTACTGTGTTTAGATGAATGTACAAGAGGAATATTTTAGAATCATGTTAAAGTTCAACGGGGGAATAGCGAGCGGTTTTCGTTTCTAGAATTACGCAAACGTTTTTATTTCGCTGATACTGCACAATTTCAAATCTCACTTTTGCAGTAATGATGATAATATAATCCCCTATTGATCGACTTTACACACTGACGTGACTTTCTCTTACCAGAATGATTGTAATTAATAAGATGGAATCTCTGATTTTAATAGAAAAACGCTTCGTTTTTTTTCTGTTGTTGTTTTGTTTTTTCAAGGAAATAATCGATTTAAGGAGAGTTATATATATATATATACTAGAGTTATATATATATATATATATACTAGAGTTATATATATACTAGAG
>NW_013667279.1:225241-234012 GCF_000517525.1 Limulus polyphemus | reverse complement strand
GCTAAAGTTATATATATATACTAGAGTTATATATATACTAGAGTTATATATTAAATTCGATCAACAGTATAACAGACAGTGTATATTTACAATTTAAATACGATAAGAACTGTTGTAATAATTAGTTTAGAATACGTGAGAATTTCAGAAGTTGCTAATTCGTTTTTTGTTTTTTAAAAAAATGGGTTTTTGATCTTTGATTATATTTGTGGTGTTTTAAAATAGATTTTATTATGATGTTAGTTTTTAACCTTCACTAAATGCAAAATATGATTTAATAAACACAATAATTAGAAGAACATTTGTTTATACATTTTAATAACATTCATTTTCAATAGGTTACATTTAATACCTTTATTGTTATTTTTTACTATTTTTTTTCAGGAAAATTTATAACTACTACAAAGATGGCTCCACTCTATTTCTACTTCATTCATTTAATCACAACTCAAAAAATGTTTTCGTTCACCATTAACAAATGTTGATGAGTTGTTAGTAAATGAACTGAAATTTAATGGTGAAATTTAATTATTCTCCTCTGGATTCACTGGTTGGCATGTTTCAAATTCAGCGTTGAAAAAATAAACGTTATAATAAATATTCCTGATTCCAGTATTTGGTTTATTAAAATCTAAGGAGAGGGATATTCGTCAAATCTCGTAGGTTTTAAATTACAATAATAAAATAATTATAAATTATAAATTCAATAGAGTTGTTTAAACATTTGTTTATCAACAAGTTCTTCAATTACCTATTGAATGATAGGTTTCTTTCTTGTGAGTGTAAAACACTTAAATACACCATAAATTATAAATGCTTTAAACAAAAAATTTATTTTGATGATGGAACGTTTAAACTTCCCCAAATTTTGATAATCATCTAGGAAACAGTTTTGTTACATGTCAAATAAATAATATATATATATTAAAACTTGAGGAAGTTGGTAAAAACTCAATCTCCTTGACTGTAAGACTAAAAGGCTCATACGTTTAACGCTTGGCGCGAGCGAAACTAATACGTCCAGTGTTTTAGAATAATATTTGATCTAAACCAATTCTAAAGAAGCACGTGATGTTTTCTTTACTCCCTTTGAATGGATTAGCCAAGTCAATAAACTAGTTCTTTTCCTTGCGTCTTCTTTCAAAATTAGGAAGAGTTGGAACAGAATTTGACACATATTGGTGGCCATGTAAGTAGGATAGAATTTGGCGGCAAACCAGTGTTAATAAACGATTGACATGAATACAGCTGTGCGGATTATTGCGTGTTTGCTATCATGTTATTATTATACACTGAACAACATACACTTACCAGTTATTTTTTTTCCTCTGTTTAGTCGCTACCTCATCCCTAAACAGCTATAGTTGCTATATGTAGTTATCTTATAATAGCTAAGCCTAATCTATTTTATCTGTTATTTAGACATGCAATCACGTTCAGTATCCCAACAGTTTCGCATGTCAGAACACAAGGCTTGGCGTGGCTTCATTTGCGCATACGGCTTAGAAAATAGGGGTCGATTATATAACATGTGATGCTCAATTAATTAATAGTGTTATTTTATGTATATTACTACTATACAAATATATGATTTTAATGTATAACTTACTTATATTCTTACCTGTTTTTCTTTTCGGTAACGTACTTTATTCTTTTTGTTTAAAGTCATCGTGGAACTACCAGATGTTCCATGATCAATCCATCATCACACAAGTACTCTCATTCGTACCTCTAAGTCTGGGAACGCCCGTTTCGTCAGAGACGCTTCGTTTTTTGCCCCCACGGACCAACTCATCAGTCATATTTCTAGAGAATACAAGTTAGACATCTCAAGGGGCCCAACAAAATGACCAGCAGCCAAGCAGGCACTGGTTAATAGGGGCTTGGCTAACGGCTGTTTAAGTCTCTCACTTTAAAATGAAAAACACGAATAGTTAGACAGATAGATAGGAAGGTAGAGAGATAGATAGATAGATAGTAAATAAAACCATTCAAATCTTTTGATACATATACATTACATAAAAAGTGTTATATTTATTAATCGTACATAACATCAAGATCAAACCTACGAACAATGTAATGTTTGTAGGGATTTTGGGCAGATTGTGCAGTTTTTCTTCACTTCCTTACATATTTATATGTACGTTATTGATGAAATATTATAGTACAAACGTCTGAAATAAATAGTTATTCTTTATACAGGCAACAACTATTCATTTCACACGTTTTTACTGTAATATATTATTAAAAAGAACATAAAAAAGTCTATATACATGCCCCCACCCCTCCAGTGGCTCAGTAGTAAGACTGTAAGCATTTAACGCTACAAAACTGGGTAGGCAGAGCACAGATAGCCCATTGTGTAGAATTATGCTTAACAACAAACAAACAAGCTACATACACACACACACACACACGCCCTAGAAAGAACATTTATTGAGACGGTCAGTTCAAAGATAGGATTTAAGTATAGCCGTCCCTAGTTTTGAACTAATGATCAGAGAAAGGTAAGCCAGTCACGCTACAAAGGCTATATACTGCTCCCATAACCCAATACTAGGATAATAGTCACTGAAAATGCCAAGTGTGTTCAGCAGCGTAACATCTCGAACTCCCGAATCCTTCAATACGTAGCCTGACATATCTAACCACCAGCCAAGCTCGAACTAGAACATTTACAGATTTGCTTTATAATTTCTTCTTTATGCCAGTGATTTCGCTGGATTATTTTTGTAATAAAATGTTTTTATTTGTTACGACTTACTGAAAGATACACTACTTACATTTTGAGTATCAGTTGCAGCTTTTCTTGGATGAGGCAACGATTTTTGTTGTTGTTGGAAACTCGAATCCTTTGATCTTATTATTATTTTCTATGCATGCAAATAGACCCTGAAGATATAATATTGTATACAAATAGATCCTGAGGATATAGTGTTGTATGCAAATAGAGCCTGAGGATATAATATTGTATACAAATAGACCCTGAGGATATAGTGTTGTATGCAAATAGAGCCTGAGGATATAATATTGTATACAAATAGACCCTGAGGATATAATATTGTATGCAAATAGAGCCTGAGGATATAATATTGTGTGCAAATAGACCCTGAGGATATACTGTTGTATGTAAATAGACCCTGAGGATATACTATTGTATGCAAATAGAGCCTGAGGATATAATATTGTATGCAAATAGACCCTGACGATATAATATTGTATGCAAATAGACTCTGAGGATATAATATTGTGTTCAAATAGACTCTGAGGATATATTATTATTATTACTATTATTCCATCTCTGTTTTTTATTTAAGGGAAATGATATAAAATATTTTTCTATTAAATATATACAATATTAAATATATACAATATTAAATATATAGAATGTTAAATATATACAATATTAAATATATACAATATTAAATATATACAATATTAAATATATAGAATGTTAAATATATACAATATTAAATATATAGAATGTTAAATATATACAATATTAAATACATACAATATTAAATATATAGAATGTTAAATATATACAATATTAAATATATACAATATTAAATATATACAATATTAAATATATACAATATTATATATATACAATATTAAATATATAGAATGTTAAATATATACAATATTAAATACATACAATATTAAATATATAGAATATTAAATATATACAATATTAAATATATACAATATTATATATATACAATATTAAAATCTTATTTCTGGTCAGAAAACAAAACATCCCAGTTTGTATTTACTTTGTTGCAGCTTGAAGCTCTTGTAAAACAAAACCAAAACCAACGGAATAGTCGGTCACTGTGATAAAAGTTCTTCTGTGAAAGAAAACCGAGACCGGTAGTCCCTACTGGTTAGAGTGATGGATAGTAGATCAGAAGGCTCGGGATTCGAAACGTGATATGCTACTGAACACGTTCTGCAGTTTTGGACGTGGGACGTTAAACTATGACAGTTCATCCCACAATCTGAATAGGTCAATCCGCAAGGGTGTTGCTATGTCATTGTCCTTCCTCTGGTCAACAGTTCTAACAATAGAGATGACTGTGTCTGAACCTTGGGGTCTATAACCTGACCGTTTAAGTTTATATGTCTCATAAGGTACCGTCCAAAGTTAAGCACACCAATAGCAAGAAAATTGATGCTCTTAACCTACACATACACACGAATAAAACGTTTCGCTCGTGTTTATATAGGCTTAGTGAAAATATCAGTTATTTATTATACTCTTCATTGTATTAAAAACGTAATCTAGATTCATAAAGATATTGATCATTTTTAATTTTACTGCTCTCTTAAATCAATATTAAACAGGCGCAGCCATAAAATGTTAAACTGTGATAAAATATACAAACTTCATGGAGATAAAAGCAGCTGAAAGGTCCTTATAATTTTTATCAGCTGCTGCCGAAAAAATATTTATTGCACAAAATGACGGTTATATTGCTTATTTGTGGATTGTTTCGGTAGCATGGCTAGCTTGCAGACACATACGGACAGCAGGAACGGTCTTTAAGATTTCTTATAATCCTCATCTCATGCACATATTAAAAGTGTGGGACTCAGTTTCCTTTGAAAACGCTCGAGCTTATTACTGTAATTCTATTGAAAGCATATTGCCTGATTTCTCTGATCTTCTACAGACCGAAAATGGCTTTAAGCATGGGTCTAGCTAGATTCCTCTGATCTTCTACAGGCCTAAAATGGTTTTAAGCATGGGTCTACTCTGAGCTGAAGTATTGGAAAGCGGGGGTGTCATCAATAGAGCTGAAGAAACCCGCCACGTGCCGAATTATTACGGTCTATTGTGATTTGAATGGAGCTTTTAGCATGGGCATATACAATAATGTATGTAATCTCTTTCATTTTGGTCTTATTCATATGCTCTGCTTTTGAAAACTGGTCACCTAATGAGGTCATTCATTTCATAAAAAGAATCATACACAGACGAATAAAAATATATAAATGGAAAGACAGACACGCAGATAGATAGATAGATGGTGGATATATAGATTTATCAGATTTATTAAAACGCGCAAAAAATTCAGTGAAACCAATAGACAATATATCGGCTTTGACATCCATAATTTCGTACTGTTGTCGTTTTCAGCTCACATCTGCTGTGCCGTAACCTAGACTATAAAATTTCATACAGAGTTCCCACGTGAAGCTTTAGAACCAGTTTGATATCAAGGTTTGATACCTGTCTCCCTGAGTAGTTTTAAAAGGGAGCTTATCAAGACTCTCTATTCAGGTATCAGGTTCTCCCTTAACGAATTCGACAGAATCACAGTTTTTTACTCAACAGCCCCGAAGAATAGGAGGTAAAAAAAATCCTCTATTTTTTTTTTCTAAGCGTCTTGAAAGCTCTCTTAAATTCTAAACATTATATATTCCAGGTCCTCATGACCGCGCAGGTAGGCCTGCACCGTTCTATATTTGAGGTGTATAACCTCAGAAAGTTCTGGGTCGTGGGAAGACGGGACAGCCTTTTGTATTTATCTATCGGCCAAGTTGGCTCAATGTTGAACACTAAGCCTAGAATAGCAGCCAAGGCTGAAGCTTTCGCAAGAAGGACTTGCACAATACCTCCTGGGTTTGAATAGTATTACGTCACAAAACGCTTGGCTCGTGACGCGCTCTATCGGCACGCTACGAACAGTCGTGTGAACTCACGTGGTTACAGCAACAGTGCATTTTTGCTATCAATCATGGCTCTGGTCCGCTTTTGCAGAAACTCTATAGGAGACAAAGTCGGCGTAACAAAGCCCACAAACTTAGCTTTAGAGACTGGCAACACGAGTGTAACGAGATTTGTATACAAATAAGATGTTATGCTGCAACTGACGCTTACTTTTCAACCCCTTTACTCTCTATTCACGTATACGCATTTCCTTTGTAAGTGTGTGTATTAAAATGTGTAAAGATGACCCAAGAAGCTTTTCAACACAAAACTTTGAGAAGAGTTGAGGGCAGTCTCTCTTTCTCACGTGAGAAAGAGTTTGGAAAAAAGTTCTCACATTTACGAGGTTCTCGGTAGGGGTGTTAAAAGTGTGCTCGGAGATATATCAAATATCATGAGTTAACATTTCATAAATCAATAGATAAGCCTGCGAAGTGTTATACTAGTATAGGCAGACAACAAGTAGCATTGTTCCTCCCATCAGTAAGGGTAAATAACATTTAACGAACTGACTGTCAAATAGTTAAAAAACGTAAACACTTATCACGAATAGTCAATAAAACTCCAGACTGCTCCGAGTCATTGAAAAGAGAGTCTACACTTAATGTACTGAACAAACTAATTAAAGAAATTATCTTTAAACCAAATAAAACTAACTTATATCATCTAAGCTGTTTGTTTTTGTTTTGTTTTTTTGTTGTTGTTGTTGTTTCACCAATTTCAACTTTTTTGAACATATTCCTATTACAACAACTGATGATGAGATAGTCTTTATTTGGGCCAGGCGTGTGTTCACGGGTCGCGTCCCATCCTTAGCAAAAAATATCAAATCGCGATTCCCACTTTAAAAGGCCATGGTTGTGTTATAAAAGTGATAGTAAAATCCCACTGTTCAATTATACTAGCCCAAGAATTGGCAGTGAGTTGATACTGTTGATTAACTAACTTCCCTCAAAATTAGTGACGGCTAGCGCAGATAGTCCTTGTTCAGCTTAGAGTGAATATCCGAAACAAACCATACAAATCCATATCGCATAATGTTAAGATAAAATCTCCAACTATACGTATGTAACATGCTTTAGGAGTAATGTTGCCTGCCTTAAAAAAAGAAATAAACTTTCATAAAGTAAACAAGTTCGTTTTTGTTTCAGCATAAAACTACACAAATGAATTATAGCGTTAAAAGTTCTCAAGGTACCAGGGGAGTGGGACAAAAAGCAAACACAATTTTAAAATTCCTTAAACATTGCTCTCACAACTAAGGAGTCTTACTTGATTTTAAACAAGAAATTGTTTTCACTTGAAATATATTTAAGATGTCTTGAAGTTATTTAGTTCTTCTGAATTATTGTGTTCTTACTTTTTGGTCATGTTATTTAAAAAGTAAAGTTCCCTACTTATCACACAACCGATACGCTTCGCATGGCCAGGCGGTTAGTGAGGGTCGCGGGTTCGAATCTCCGTCCCACCAAACATGCTCGCCTTTTCAGTCGTGGAGGCGATATAATGTGACGATCAACCCCACTATTCGCTGGTAAAAGAGTAGCCCAAGAGTTGGCGGTGGGTGGTGATGACTAGCTGCTTTCCCTCTAGTCTTTCACTGCTGAAATTAGAGACGGCTAGCGCAGATAGTCCTCGTGTAGCTTTGCGCGAAATTAAAAACAAAACCACAACCGATACATAACTTTAACTTAATCAAATATATATAAATCTGGCACAAGAAGTTTTTACAATCACAATTATTCAGGTATGATGACTTAACTTGGACACTGATATTTTATAGACTCTTCTGTATTCACATTTGTCTTAAAAATTATTCTTAAGTATTATTTTGAGACTATTTCTCGTAAAAAAATATAATAATAACATTTTTACTTAATTTGTTTTATTTTATTGATTATAAGCGTACAAAGCATAGCCAGTGTCTGACCATTACACACAATAACTGCCTCTTTTAGTGAATATGGTAGACGATAAAAATAAAATAAAATGTTCTGTGACTGGAATTTTGTCCCCCAGTGGCTCAGCGGTAAGTCAAAGGTATTATAACGCTAAAACTTGGGTTCTATACCAGTAGTGGGCACAGCACAGATAGCCCATTGTGTAGCTTTGCGTTTAACAATAAAGGAAACCGGCACTTTTCGTAACTGAAAAATATTTTTTCATATTTTTTAAGTTAGCTCAAACAAAGATCATGAGGTGTCAATTTCAAAGTTATAGTTTTTTTGTTGTTTTTCTCTTGTAGAACTTAGTTTTACAGAAATAATTTAGGCAAGTTCTAGTCAAAAATTAAAATTCTATCTACAGGTCTATGTTGTTTTGTATCAAGAGTTAGATATATTTCTTCCCTATTGGTAAAATAACGAACTTTACGAAATTAAAGTATATAGCATGTATCGCACTCGGAACTTGATACTTCATACTTATGGTTGTAGTAGTTCTCGATATTCTATTCATAACTAACAAAGTTAATATATATACATAAAAACACGTTTTATTTTAACAATTTGTAATTTACGAAACAGACCGTAATGTCTCCTTGTCAGAAGTATCCATTTTCCAAACTTTTACTTGGGTCATTTCACGTCAGAATAACTAATATTATGATTATTCGTTGTGGTTTTCATATACTCATATAGATGTAATAGTTTCCCTCTTTTAAAGCAGACAAACCTAAAACGATATTATTTAATAAATTTCGCGGAAATTTTCAATCTGTATGAAGATGATAACAATAAAAAACTGTCAGCTGCAGTATCTCTGTATACCTTCACCATATCTAGGCAGTAACAGTGTCTCTATAGTTAGTATACCTTCATCATATCCATACAGTAGCAGTACTTTTATCGTTATTATATCTTCATCATATCCATACAGTAGCAGTTTCTCTATAGTTAATAAACCTTAATCATATCCATACAGTAGAAGTGTCTCTATAGTTAATAAACCTTCATCATATCCATACAGTAGAAGTGTCTCTATAGTTAATAAACCTTAATCATATCCATACAGTAGAAGTGTCTCTATAGTTAATAAACCTTAATCATATCCATAC
>NW_013667279.1:222133-224361 GCF_000517525.1 Limulus polyphemus | reverse complement strand
GTGTCTCTATAGTTAGTATACCTTCATCATATCCATACAGTAGCAGTGTCTCTATAGTTAGTATACCTTCATCATATCCATACAGTAGAAATGTCTTTATAGTTAATAAACCTTCACCATATCCATACAGTAGCGGTGTCTCTATAGTTAATAAACCTTCATCATATCCATACAGTAGAAGTGTCTCTATAGTTAATAAACCTTAATCATATCCATACATTAGAAGTGTCTCTATAGTTAGTATACCTTCATCATATCCATACAATAACAGTGCCTCCTTTATAGTTAATAAACCTTCACCATATCCATATAGTAGAAATGTCTCTATAGTTAATAAACCTTCATCATATCCATACAGTAGAAATGTCTCTATAGTTAATAAACCTTCACCATATCCATATAGTAGAAATGTCTCTATAGTTAATAAACCTTCATCATATCCATACAGTAGAAATGTCTCTATAGTTAATAAACCTTCACCATATCCATATAGTAGAAATGTCTCTATAGTTAATAAACCTTCATCATATCCATATAGTAGAAATGTCTCTATAGTTAATAAACCTTCATCATATCCATACAGTAGAAATGTCTCTATAGTTAATAAACCTTCATCATATCCATACAGTAGAAATGTCTCTATAGTTAGTATACCTTCACCATATCCATACAGTAACAGTGTCTCTATAGTTAGTATACCTTCACCATATCCATACAGTAGAAGTGTCTCTATAATTAGTATACCTTCATCATATCCATACAGTAGCAGTGCCTCAATAGTTAGTATACCTTCATCATATCCATACAATAACAGAGTGCCTCTATAGTTAGTTTACCTTCATCATATCCATACAATAACAGTGCCTTTATCATTAGTATACCTTCATCATATCCAGGCAGTAACAGTGCCTCTATCGTTAGTATATCGTCATCATATCCAGGCAGTAATAGTGCCTTTATCGTTAGTATACCTTCATCATATCCATACAATAACAGAGTGCCTCTATAGTTAGTTTACCTTCATCATATCCAGACAGTAGCAGTCCTTTATCGTTATTATACCTTCATCATATCCAGGCAGTAACAGTGCCTCTATCGTTAGTATATCGTCATCATATCCAGGCAGTAATAGTGCCTTTATCGTTAGTATACCTTCATCATATCCATATAGTACCAGTGCCTCTATAGTTCATCATATCCAGACAGTAGCAGTCCTTTATCGTTATTATACCTTCATCATATCCAGGCAGTAACAGTGCCTCTATCGTTAGTAGACCTTCATCATATGCAGACAGTAGAAGTGTCTATATCGTCAGTATAAGTTCATCATATCCAAATAGTAGCAGTGCCTCTATAGTTCATCATATGCATACAGTAGCAGTTTTTGTCGTTATTATATCTTCATCATATCCAGACAGTAGAAGTGTCTATATCGTTAGTATATCTTCATCATATCCAGACAGTAGAAGTGTCTATATCGTTAGTATACCTTCATCATATCCAGACAGTAGAAGTGTCTATATCGTTAGTATAACTTCATCATATCCAGACAGTGGAAGTGTCTATATCGTTAGTATAACTTCATCATATCCAGACAGTAGAAGTGTCTATATCGTTAGTATAACTTCATCATATCCAGACAGTAGAAGTGTCTATATCGTTAGAATATCTTCATCATATCCAGGCAGTAACGGTCTCTACATACGTATAGCCTTTCTGGTCTTTATGAAACCTACTGTACGCAAAAGTATTTAGTAATATTTTTTAAGATTACTTAAGAATACAAGACACAGTAATCGCTGTGACGTACTGATGGTCAGCGACATGCTTGGAAGTTTATTGGGTTCTGTGAGATGTAAAGAGTTGACCTAACCAAAAGAGTAACAAATCCCTGTCTGCATTATTCTTATCAAAAATTGAAATTTCTTATAAATCATGAGAGGGGTATATATATATATATGCAATTCAAAGTGATCAGTGTTACTGAAACGTACGTAACGCTTTTGGCATGCCATTTGATTTCGAAAATATAAACGTTATATATATATATATAGTTTTTGAAGTTGTGAAACTTGAATTAAAAAGTATCCTAGATTGTAAGTTCAAAATATGTGGAATTTTTAAAAGACGATAACTAGACATACAATATTGAACTTCGACTTCCATCTGCTAAAAGTCCATTAATTCTCATAATTATATATATATATATAGTTTTTGAAGTTGTGAAA
>NW_013667279.1:218921-221809 GCF_000517525.1 Limulus polyphemus | reverse complement strand
TATATATATATGCCACAGGACTTTGGTTATAGGCTCTTTACTTCCTGTACTTAACAGGTGTAAACGCTAAAAACTTTGTTTTTTAATCGGACAAAAATGCAAGTCCCAGAGACGGATATTGTCAACTGTATTCAATACTGGGTTAACAAAGAAAGAGCCAAGAAAATATCTCGAAGATAAATGTGATGATATGTACAATAAGTTAGTTAAACTTAGGTTATCCAGTAATCCATTATGAGAACCTAAAGTAAAAATGTAATCGTTGGTTTAATACCAAATGGTCGATTCTGTGTTGTTGTTTTTTCAAATGATTTGCATGACAATATATAATTACACTAGTAGGATTTCCTTAGCAATTAATTTCTCTTATTGGATAACATTCTTCTTTGTCGCTTAAGGATATACATTCTTACACTTAAGCTTGATTTATAATTCCAAGACATTATAGACTGAAATAACATCGTGCGAACCACAATCGCCATTTCGTCATGTTTACCAACTCTCGTACACATGAAATCTCGTGTTTTGCACTTTAAAAACCACCCAAAACGCAGTGATATAAATCCAAATATTACCAATAATACAGGATTCATGGCTTTCAAATAGGATTTTTCATGCCGATTCCCGAACCATGAGTTTTCTACGGATTTTAATAGGTTTCTAGAACTTTGTCAGGATTTCGACAAATTTCGTTAAACTATTGGCATGGTTAGGTTTCCAAAATATCACAAACAACATGTACCTTGTCAAAATGTCACAATATACAAGCTGGGAACAATTACAGCGATTCTTTAGAATTCTGCAAACTGACATTTTAAAGTTAGCTGCGCTTGACGATATTTTCCCAAAATAAACTCAGAAGAGAAAACATTAAACTATATAATATGCAATAAGAACACAAATAACATTAATTTATATAATACATAATAAAAATGCAACAGACAGCATTGAGATATATAATATATAATAAACACAAAACAGGTAAAATTAAAACATACAAAATACAATAATAACACAAAAGATAACGTTAAGTTATATAATATATAATAAGCACAAAACACGTAAAATTAAACTATGTAATACATAAGAATACATAACAGATAACGTTAACTCACATAATAAATACAAAAATATGTAACATAAAAAGAACACAACAGACAGCATCACGTTATATAAAATATAACAAGCACAAAACATGCAGAATTAAGCTACATAATATATGAAAAGAACACAACAGGTAACACTTAAGTTATATAATATACAATAAACACCAAACAAATATTTAAGGAATAAATATAAAATAAATAACATGAAGAAATGTCATATATAATAAACACAAAACAGGCAACATTTATTTATATAATACGTAATAAACAGAAAAAAAGATTCTATTAAGGTGTATAATAAGTAAAAAAGCAATAACATCAAATTATGTAATATAGAATAAGCACAAAACAGATACTATTTACCTATTTAAAATATAAGTATAAGAAAACAGACAATCATTAAACTACATAATATATAATAATAATAAGAAAACAATCATTAAACTATGTAATATATATAATAATAAGGAAACAGACAATCATTAAACTATATAATATATATAATAATAAGGAAACAGACAATCATTAAACTATATACTATGTAATAAAAAGAAAACAGACAACCATTAAACTGTATAATATATAATAATAATTAGAAAACAATCATTAAACTATGTAATATATATAATAATAAGGAAACAGACAATCATTAAACTATATAATATATATAATAATAAGGAAACAGACAATCATTAAACTATATACCATATAATAAAAAGAAAACAACCATTAAAATATATGCTATATAATAATCAGAAAACAGACAACCATTAAACTATATACTATATAATAATAAGAACACAGACAACCATAAACTATATACTATATAATAATACGAAAACAGACAACCGTTAAACTATATGCTATATAATAATCAGAAAACAGACAATCATTAAACTATATACTATATAATAATAAGACAACAGACAATCGTTAAACTATATACTATATAATAATAAGACAACAGACAACCGTTAAACTATATACTTTATTATAATAAGAAAACAGACAACTAATAAACTATATGCTATATAATAATAAGAAAACAGACAACCATTAAACTATATCCTATATAATAATAAGAAGAAAACAGACAACCGTTAAACTATATACTTTATTATAATAAGACAACAGACAACCATTAAACTATATACTTTATTATAATAAGAAAACAGACAACCATTAAACTATATGCTATATAATAAGATTAAAACAGACAAACATTAAACTATATAATATATAATAATACGAAAACAGACAACCGTTAAACTATATACTTTATTATCATAAGAAAACAGACAACCGTTAAACTATATACTATATAATAATAAGACAACAGACAACCGTTAAACTATATACTTTATTATAATAAAAAAACAGACAACCAATAAACTATATGCTGTATAATAATAAGAAAACAGACAACCATTAAACTATATCCTATATAATAATAAGAAGAAAACAGACAACCGTTAAACTATATACTATATAATAATAAGAAAACAGACAACCATTAAACTATACACTATATAATAAGATGAAAACAGACAACCGTTAAACTATATCCTATATAATAATACGAAAACAGACAACCGTTAAACTATATGCTATATAATAATCAGAAAACAGACAATCATTAAACTATATACTATATAATAATAAGACAACAGACAATCATTAAACTACATAATATATAATAATAATAAGAAAACAACCATTAAAATATATGCTATATAATAATCAGAAAACAGACAATCATTAAACTATATACTATATAATAAT
>NW_013667279.1:201885-218119 GCF_000517525.1 Limulus polyphemus | reverse complement strand
AACAGACAACCATTAAACTATATGTTATATAATATGATGAAAACAGACAACCATTAAGCTATATACTATATAATAAGATGAAAACAGACAACCGTTAAACTATATCCTATATAATAATACGAAAACAAACAAGCGATAAACTGTATACAATATAATAATAAGAAAACAGACAACCATTAAACTATATGTTATATAATATGATGAAAACAGACAACCATTAAGCTATATACTATATAATAAGATGAAAACAGACAACCGTTAAACTATATATTATATAATAATACGAAAACAGACAAGCGTTAAACTATATACTATATAATAATAAGAACACAGACAACCATTACCCTATATACTATATAATATTAATAAAACAGACAACCATTAAAATATATGCTATATAATAATAAGAAAACAGACAATCATTAAACTATATACTATATAATAATAAAAAACAGACAACCATTAAACTATATGCTATATAATAATAAGAAAACAGATAATCATTAAACTATATCCTATATAATAATAAGAAGAAAACAGACAACCGTTAAACTATATACTATATAATAAGAAAACAGACAACCATTAAACTATACACTATATAATAAGATGAAAACAAACAACCGTTAAACTATATGATATATTATAATCAGAAAACAGACAAGCGTTAAACTGTATACAATATAATAATAAGAAAACAGACAACCATTAAACTATATGCTATATGATAAGATGAAAACAGACAAACATTAAACTATATACTATATAATAATCAGAAAACAGACAACCATTAAACTATATACTATATAATAAGATGAAAACAGACTACCGTTAAACTATATGCTATATAATAATAAGAAAACAGACAACAATCAATATAATATATAATCCACTTATAATATTTATCATACATGACGTTACTGTGGCATTTTGTCGTGTAAAATCTTGTCTCGTGATATTCTGACTGGGCACGACTCAGTACAGAGAGTTTAAAGTGTAAATAATGCTTCTTATAATAACAAGTTATTTGAAAATACCTTTTTGCCTATGGTGACTGTAGTCTTATAACTATAGCTTTATTTATAAGTCATGACTTAACTGTGTTCAGGTACACTACCTTGTTGCAAAGTGATTGTAAAATGAATTAAGATTTAAAAGTCTACCAACAGGTTAGTTACGGTGTACGATATCCACTGTCATTATAATGTGGTTAGAGAATAGAATATATTTACATAATAGCTAATTTTCATTTTTTATACACGTTTACAAACTATATTTGTTTATATTTTATGTGCTTTATGTTATGTACATCTGAGAAACGTTTGCACTGATCAATTGACAAAAAATACTTATAATAAAGTTCAGACAGTAAACTAGTATTAAAATAAATAAAAAATTTAAACCGATTGTTCTTATGAAAGTGAAATGTTTTTGTTGTTTGTTTGTTTTTTCAGATAGTTTCGAAAATTCATAATTTAATGTAGCTACAAAATAACCAATGAAACAAAGAGTGTAAAAGACAATGTATATATGAGACTGCCTCTTGCGTTTTCTGTAATACTGTTGTTGCATTTTGATGCAAAAAAAATGGTCTAAACAAACATGCATACAGGCTTCAAAATCTCAAAAATATTTGAAAGAATTGTTGAATTTTGCACCAGGTGCACGTGAAAGTCAGAAAAACAAGTTGATTCAGGATGAAACAGAAATTCTGGCATTCAAAGCACAAAATAACCTTCCATTATAAGCAAATTGAAAAGTCTTATTAAAGCTAGGTCTTATCAGCCAGTAAGGAATATTTTGAAATTGGGTAAGCAGAAAGTAACCAATCTCGCTAGACAAGTTCTTGTATTATACTTTGATTATGTATTGGCTTGAAACCTAAGAGCTACAACGTTTTCAATAATTATAAACGAAACTACTGATAGCAGCATAGCTAAGCGGTTGGTAGTGTATATAGTTTACAACAATGGTGATTTTGAAATTGAAGTTGATACTGTAGACCTAGTTAGTTGTACAAGTGGGTCTGAAAATTCTTAATTGAATAATACAATATCATCACTTGAAAACTGAATGTGCCTCTGAGAAACTGGATTGAATTTACAACAAATGCAATGATGGGATTAATTACTCAGTTTCAACTGTGATCAAAGAAATATTTCCATCTACTTTTATTGTCAGATGTAGTTGCGATATGACGCATCTAGTTGCTTCAACTGGCTGTAAAAAAGCTCCCAAATAGTCTTCTAAGTGGTATTTAATCATTGTTTGGCAAAACGGCAGGAGCTTTTAATGGAATTTCGCTCGTTTTCAGACTGTAAAATTCATAAGATTCTGACGCTTAATCAGTCCAGGTGTTTGTCAGCAAAGCACTGTGTTGAATAGACTGCTGAAGTAGTGAGTTCTATTGCAGTTATACTTCATGTCACCTGTCTTTGACGACCATACTCATACCAACAAACTCGTTCTTTCCAAGAGTCAGAATCACACATGAACCCGAGTTTAAGACTTATATGTATTAAACATTCTCATTTCATTTAAAATTCCCTTTCAAAGCGATTATTTGATTTTCCACAGACTATCGAAACATTTGCTACCAATTTCATCAATTTAATAGGTTAATGGCATTGTGACTATTGAGAAAAGAAAGACGGTATTTGCCTCTGAACAAACGATATCTTAGCAAGAATTCACAGTGGCAGACCCGAAAACAAATGATGCACCTACGAACCACAAAGAAAATCGCTAATATGTATTCATCAGCCATATAATTCCACAAAGAAGTTATATGTACGATATAACATAGGTTCCTGTTTGATGATACATTCATCTTTTTTTCATAGTTTATGCTAAAATTAATAAAAAGAATTTTGTTAATATTAAAATAGAGAAAATGCTTAAAATTCATTTAGAAAGTGTTCTGAATAAAATATAACAGCTTCAGGACTTATTTTAAGATTACTAGTTGATTTTACAGGATTTTCTCATTAATTGTATGTTCAGCGCTAGGATTTAAAAACCTTGAGTGGAAAAGTGCAGAGTATACATACTAGATTTTTAGCAAACAGAAGTCAGGATCCAGTACCCTACCTCGTTCACTGCGTTTTTAAAACTTTAAACCAATTATTTTAGTACCTATTAGCATGACTTTAATCTATAAGTACAGAAGTCCTCTAGGTTAGGCTACAAAACCTAACATTAACATATAAACTGAAATTTAGTTTTCACTCAATGAAATGCTAAATTATAATCAGATGTCAGGTATATAGTGTTTAAAGCTTATTTTAGAAACGAAACACTGACCGTTTTTCCTACTCTAAAGATTAGTGTACGCTTATTTATATTTCCTATTTATCGAACCCACATTTGGTATTTACATACTTACTTACATACTATTCCCAATACCATTTTGCCATATAGTTATACTTATAAGTTATAGTACACCTAGTGTTACTAAATTACTAGTATAATTACGAACATCGACAAGAATTAGAACTGGCACTGGCAAAACACAAACGTAATAATTATGTTTTATTAAAAACAAACTCACGAGACAATATCTAAAACTAGGATGTGGAGTAGTGAAAACATGTGCATTTCATGCTTACCTTAGATTAGGCCTACTATTATTAGTTCATCGTAGTACAAATTTGAAATCCTCATTCGTATCATGAATGTACTAGTACTAACTTTGTGTGTTTGACGCTTTTGCCAAGTCACCGCGATTGTAACCTACAACGAGACACTTTCCGCTTGTTAAATTTACCTCAATTAAAGCAATTATTCAACTCGATTATAAATTTTAGTTTATTTTATTTTATTTTGTATATTCAGTTTCCAAATGTGTATCGCTAAGTTTGTCTTATTTGGCTTACTAAGTTCCATTATAGTTAATGCATCATCTCGCTTGGTGACGCTCTTTAAAACAGGGAATAATGTAACCCAAATGATTTAAAACTTTTAAATTTCTGTACTACACAAACCACAATAAAACTGAATTTTCACTAATTAACAAAACGTCCAGTTTTACAAAATCGGTTACACATGGAAGTAATTATTAACTTTGTTTTTCTGAAATTAATTCAGATATTGACATAAAATTATCGACTGTAAAATAAGGCTAACCAAGAGACGACACACAAAATTCAGAGAATTTTCAGGATTTGATGAAGAGAACAAGAATAGGCCTCTAAGTCATTCGTAAATTCGTTCTTTTATCTACTAAAAATTATCTGTAGTGAGATAATAAAATTTGCAATTAAAAACCAGAGAAATTTACAGCTACCTCAGGCTAAGCTTGGCGGCTACGCAACAACATTTAAGATATGTCACTCTGCAATGGTCATAGTCTCTGGTTTGCCTATCAGATTGAAGTTTTGAATTTAGAAAGGATTCTTCATATAAAAACGAGCAAGGATTAAGTTGGAGCGGAAAGGTCCAGAACAGAGTTCCGCCTCTTGAGATTTCAAGCCATTAGCGGTCCTGGTTTTCTGATTATAATATAAAAGTGGATCACAAAAGGGAGTTCCATCTATTTCGAAATCTCGGTTTAGCCACTGAAGATGTACATATTGATTTGTACCAATGCTTTTTATGTGTAATGAAAATATTTATTTCTTTATGTAATTGACTTTTAGCTATAAGATGCTTGATTATAAGGAGAAAGGTGATGCAAATTATGTTATAATTATAAAACATTTAAAAGGCAAAAAAAAAAGAAACAAGACTTATTTCTTAATAGTTTGAATATATTTTAATCTTTAAATTTCCATCAAAGAAGAAAATATACAAAGGACCACGAATACCGTTACTAGCAAAAGTATTTTAGTTATGAGTTAACGTCATAAATATATCATAAGCGACTAGATACGACAATGGGGCTCCGAAAACGTGCCAAGAGGTAGCCATCTTGAATAGGTGAATACTCTAGCTGTATCGTGTCTCTCTGCATATATTACACAGTGATGTGTCTGTTTACAAAAATAATTTTAAGTGGCTTCTCTCTCTTAAGCCTTTGAGTGACTATATAATAATTATCTTCTCTTCTATTTTGAGTCATTTGATTTCAATTTTATTTTTAATTTACTATAAAATTTATTAATATTCTGCAAGGTAAATATATTATTCACAATTGCAAATGTAAGTGAGTTGGTGTAAGTCTTCAGTTACAACATATATTAATGAGTTGGCGCTTTAGCTAAATTCTTTGAAAATGATGAATAGAAAAAATAGCTAAGGAAAATTAAAAACTAATGTATTCTTATTTAATACAAAGTATAATACATTTTTATTTCCTATTGATATTAGTATGGTATTTTTCTATATTGTGTTCATTTCAGTGGCACAGCGGTATGTCTACGGATTTACAACGCTAGAAACCGGGTTTCGATACCCGTGGTGGGCAGAACACAGATAGCACAGTGTGTAGCTTTGTGTTTAATTACAAACAAACAAACTTTCCGTACTCATTGTTATAATGCTTATATATTCCGTGTCCCTCTTTGGTATTGTACTTTTTTATTTCTACTTTTTCCATTGTTACAGTAAAAGAACATAAACAAATCTTTCAGACTGTTCAGCTGCTTTAACCTATTATTTTTATTGTACTGTTTCTACCCTTAACTTTTACTTTTTTATTACACCTCAATTAATTTCACTTGGCTCTAATGTTCTTCCCTGTAGTGAGTGATTGAATTATGGAGTATATTATTTGCTACTTTGTGTAACTATTGTATGTAACTTATTTCACTATATATACATTTAGTGACGTCTTATATTTTGATAAGCCTACTTGGAAATCTTAGAAGTGGCCATGAAAAGATGTCAGCCAAATCAATTAATAATAATAATAATAACCGGAGCGGTAAAAATGTGGTTCCAACTCCTTAGAAAATTGGTACCCTAACAATATTTGGATTTTTTCAGACTTAATTTCATAATCAATATCCATATTTTCATTTAGATGTTTTTTTTAATGAACACATTAACTGGGCAGTTTTAATTTGCTCCAATGCATGTTAAGTACTATAAATTATTTATTCTATACAAAATATGTATCCTATTTTTAGTTGTTCTCCAGCACTATTCTATCATATTCAAGATGTATCTTTCCTAGGAGCATATAAGATTGATTGAATCCTGTGTAGAACCATGAGCATACATATCTTATAGGATTTGTTGAAATGTGTGCAGCCTGTAATATTTACTGAATCCTGAGCAACATCTTGTACAAGGTCCTGATGTGACTATATAGGATCTTATAAAGGATCCTCCAAGATTACAATCAAGAAATAAATTAAATATGTAACATGTACGACATTATACAAAGTAGTAATCCACATATCCAATAATATTCATGCACTACAGGGAATGACAATAGAACAAAGTATAATTAGTTATGGCAATGGAGATCTGTGATTACCACGCTGCACTGTAGTATACTGTAGTGTACTTTAATATACTAAGCAATACTGTACTATTATACATTATACAGTACAAAATATTATTATCTTACTGATACTAATATAATGTATGTTTAACTAGAAACATTGGTGCAACAAATCCGTAATTCCGGTACTAAAATATGAAATTGTTGCCGTAGCTTAGATCCACGTATAATATTTTCAGTTTTCTTCACTCACAAATTGCATAGCCTCTCACGCATACCAAATTTTTATCACATTCATGAAACTAAGTCATCAGAATATAAACCAAAAGGAGATTCAGAGATACGTCGACGCCATCAAGTCGATTAAGTATAGGAAAACAGAATTTAAAAAAGTTATTTTAAATGTATTACATTTATTTGCAAAGTAATAATGCAGTACCTACGCCAATGTGTAAAGTTCTAAAAATACAGTATCTTTTTTTTAGCAAACATTTTCTTTATATCTTTGGTATTTTATAGGCCTACATTTTACGTGCTACACTACAGTAAAAGTAGAATGTTACTAACTAGAATTAATATGCAAATGTTAATAGCCTACCCATCGTAATATATTCTGTCTATAGAACAGTTTTGGCCAAATTGTAGAAACTTTTTGAGTCTTAACGTCATATTGTTGTATGTTTACTCTACTACACTTGAACAGTTTTGGCCAAATTGTAGAAACTTTTTGAGTCTTAACGTCATATTGTTGTATGTTTACTCTACTACACTTGTATCTAGCAACTTGGTTGTAACTAAGAGTAATGGCCGCAGCAAGATGGCGCCCGAATAGCACACATTGGCAAATAGAAATAGAACTCGGATATCGTAGCTAGACTATTATGGGAAATCTATGATTAATGTATTCTAAACATAATTCTATTGTAGACCATATTTTTTTAATTAGGCGTTTCTGTTGTCCTTTGTTTTTATTTGTTTGTTTTTGCTAGAAGAAGTTTGTAATATCGCGTGATGAGCACGTGGCTTACTGACTTTGCCTCCCAGTGGCACAGCGACATGTCTGCGGACTTATACTGCTAGAAACCGGGTTTCGATACCCGTGGTGGGCAGAGCACAGATAGAATTGACTAGAATTGTCTTGAAAGTTGTTTACTTTTTTTGGCAAAACAGCAAAGTTTGAGATTTTATGGTGTGTCGATTAATAGTTAGAAAAGTTACAGGATGTGCATATTTTGTTCATAAGGTAAACTAAGTAATTTTTATTGCTTTCAGAAGTACTCCATCTGCTTTTACCAGCGTTTTAGGTGTTGTTAGCACAGCCTATTGAAAAAAAAGGCAAGCAGAACACAGCGTTATTTTGAATGAAGTTAATTTGTTTGCCTGTAGTTAAGCACAAAGCTACACAGTTGGTTGTCTGTTGTCTGTCCACCATGGGTATCGAAACTCAGTTTCTAGCGGTACAAGTCCGTTGACATACTGCTGTGCCACTGGGGGGAGGGGGCGAATGATGTTAAAGCGGATAAAATAATCAACTCACATGAAGCTGATTGAATAAATCAATACTCTAGTTGAGATAATATTTGGATAAATGGTATCCCTGAAACTCAAAATGAAAACTTGGTTGAAACAATAATTAATCTAGCTGGTATGATGGACGTTACAATTGATCCCAAAGACATTATTGCGTGTCACCTTCTAGGAGAAAAGGGGTATAATGTGACTTGGGGTGATTTTTGTTAAGTATAAAGCTACAAATGGGCTTTCTCTGGCCTCTTCCCGCCACTGGTATCCAACCCCAATTTTTGGCGTCGTAAGCCTGCTGACTTGCCGTTGAGTCACTAGAGACTAAGATGAAACACGTAATTCCTAGATTTTTGTAGAATGTGTTGCGCAGTTATCTTTTAGCCACAAAACGTGAGCTAAAGAAGTATGATTATAAGAATGTGTTTACTTCTGAAGACCTTACTAGACTACACACCTATTATATTAGACCTATTATATTTTAAAACTAATGTTCAAGTATTATGACAAACATACTTAATTTTATTAGAATTTTAACAACCATTTATTAACTTATAATAGTGGCTATTTTCGATAACGTTAAATCTGCTTTCATGTGCAGTGGGAAATTTCACTGAATCATGGTTGAAAACACGCGTAAAATAGTTGAGACTCCTGAATGTCTTGTATGATATTGCTTTTAAATACATTATCTGCAAAATACTTGGCCTTTCTGAGCTTGACTAGACAAATCCTAGTAGATCGTTTAGGCTTTTTAGAATAATGGGGTGGTCATTCGACCCTACCTCCCATGACTACGCCTTTAATTCTTTGTTTCACTGAATCTAAACTACGTTATTTTGATGCGATGGATTTTAAAACCCTTATTATTGTTTCACCCCTTGTAAACCCCAAACATGCTAAGGATAAATAAGGTGGACTATCTGTGTTAGTTAAATAACATTTATGTAAACATGTCAGTATTTTTACTTGTTATAATTAGACAAACAGCTAGCAAATGTGACATGTTGCAGCCTAAGATCTATAGAAAATCAGATTGTGTTGTAAAAGGTTTTGATTTAACATGACTGTCGTTACAAACATAATACATATCATAGATCCAGAAATCCTCAGTGTCATATTAAATCTGCTGACAAGGAGAACAATATGATAAGATGTAGTAAGGAATGTGACATGTTGCAGCCTAAGGTATATAGAAAATCAGATTGTGTTGTAAAAGGTAAAGTTAAAAGGTTTTGGTTTAACATGACTGTCGTTATAAACATAATACATATCATAGATCCAGAAATCCTCAGTGTCATATTAAATCTGCTGACAAGGAAAACAATATGATAAGATGTAGGAAGGAATATGAAAATAAAGAAATTAATCATCAGTTTAGATTCTGTGGAAAAAAGATTCATCAATACGATTAGACATTTATGCACAACTGATCCTAAGTTCTTCTGATCTTTATTTAATAACTTTAGTGGTTCCGAAAGATCTGTTGATCATAAGATTTCTCTCGAAGCTTTCTTTGAGCACCTCAAGTCTACGAATGCTGGTCTCACTGAAGTAGATAATGGCTTTGATCTTAATGATACTGGTTATAATTTCCAACAACTGTTGTTATTGTATGTTGTATGAAGCCACTCGAGGAGTATCGAGGGAAATGCAGCTAGTCAATGACAGTGTCGTGAGTTACTCTAATCGAAAATGGGACTTGACCGTCACTCTTATAACACATTCACGGCCCTAAAGTGCGAACCCTCTTATTTTAGAGGTAACGAGGCGCGAGCCACCGAATCTCGATTCCACAATCAGACGCGTTAACCACTGGGCTGCGATCGGCTGCAAGGATTACAAACGAGGACGTAGTAAAAATTAACAAAGCGTGCAGAAACTACTTCACTTAAAATAAATTCTTGAAAGTGTTCTGGCGAAAAATCTTTACCGATCTTTACAATTTGCGATACAAGTATTATTGCCAAAACGTAGTCTGAATGTCCCTAGTATTGAGCGAAAGGCCTCGTCGGTAATGGATGTACTTTCATTCGTAACTTCCTATTAATAATTTGGTAAAGGTAAAGTTAAAGTCAAACATTTTTTTTTTACTTATAATAATGAAAACCTCTGATGCAGAATATTTTGTTTCAATTTGTGTTACATTTTCATATTATGATTTACTCACGAAGACTATAGTGAAGCGTATAAAAAGTTTAGAAAACATGATATTTCAAATGACATTTAATTACAACAATGTCATTATAGTTGTACCTATTCGATTACTTAGGTGAGAAGTCTGAGGCTATGAAAATACTGACATTATCGAATAATTATTCCAGTCTTATAAGATGATATTATGTGTCAAAAAAGTCTCATCTAAAAATACAGTTTATGGCGAGTTAGGTTCGTTATCTAGTAGATATATTTATCAGGGCTAGAATGATTGTTTTTTGAAGAGAATAATTTGTAGTAAAGAAGAAAAATATCTGTCGAGTTATATGAGATTTTGTTTTAAGTGCGTATATATATATTTGTTTTGTTTTAATCAGAATGGTTTTGTCAGGTTGAAAATACTTTGAATATTTGTGGATTTTCTGAGAATTGGTTGTTACAACACTTGAGACATGTTTACTCTTTAAAAAAGCATGCTGTGAAATAATATTTTTTTCACATAAATATCTTAATTACAGTCATTATTTGTGAAGTATTTATCTATCCTTAATTACACTCGTCATAAGATATGAATATTAGGCCGATAATATTTTCAACACCACATTCTTTATCTAATCTCTTGCGAATTTTTTCAAAATTAGAACAGTGTATAATAATGGTACTTCAACCACATTGTGTTCGCTATATCCATTGTCGATGACTTTTTTGGTCAATCCAGAAGTCTTCAGGCCGGTTTGGACACAACAAATACAGTGGTCAGAATAATATTTATATGAGCCATTTGTTAAAACAATTGTTATGGTGTGTACTCCTTTTTTCAAGCTGTCAAAGTATGGTTATAATTAATTATTCTTATCATAAGACATTAGTATTAGGCCTATGATATTTTGTTAACACTACATTTTTATCCAGTCTATTAGGAACTTTCAAGAAATAGAAGAGTGTATAATAATAGCATACTGACTACACTGTGTTTACCATATCCATTGCCGATGGCGCGTTTCGCTCAATCCAGAGTTCATCAGGCCGGCTGGTACACAAAATATACAGGTGGTCGGAACAAATATAATTAATTATTGTTACACAGGTGGTCGGGACAAATATAATTAATTACTGTCATGCTTCGCCAGCTTGAAAAAGGCGTTCATATCGTAACATCTATTTTACCTACAGTATATTTAAATATGAAGATCACAGATAACCTACAGGGTGTAAGTTTTACAATAATATTCGTATTTTGTGTTTGTTTTGTTTTAGTCAGTTGAAGTCATTCTTAAAAGTATTGTAAATTCAATGTTAAAATTGGGTGTAAGGGAGTCAATGTTGGAATGGGAGGGCACCATGTTCACGATGTAGTTTTGCTATTTATACATGTCATATGACGGTAGACATGTGAAAATTTAATTTCCAATAATGTTAATTTTCATATACAGCAGTACAATGTGCCTTAAAAAAAAGTTTCATAAACTGTTACTTGACTGGACAAAATGTACGACACCTAAGTTTCTGCTGTTAACCTGCTATCACTAATTATTCTGATACTGAAATAGATGCACTGTAGTGATCATTTAAACGCGGAAAAGGACAGTAAAAATAATTGAGACAGGGTCAGGAAATGTTAATGAAGAGAGAGATAATTTGATTTGATTTGTATTGAATTTGGCGCAAAGCTACACCTGGGCTATCTGCCCTAGCCTTCTCTTATTTAGCAGTGACAGGCTAGAGGAAAGGCAGCTAGTCAACACCACTTACCGCCAACTCTTGCCAAAGAACAGAAAAATTCACCGTCACCTTATAACGCCCTAGATAGATAATGGACTGAAGAACAAATTCAAATGGAACTAGATGGAGAGTGAAAGTGGAAATGAGACAATCTCTTGCACTTTTGTAAAGTACTTCCGTAAAGTTGATACTACCAGAAAGGCAGTGTGGGACTTGTGCAATGATCTCGTAAATGACTTTAAACATTTCTTGATTAAAAACTTCCATCTTAAAAAAGTACATAAAATTACCTAGAATACATCTGAGTGCATCTAAAAACCTATAGCCTAGCTGCCTCCAGACACAAGACCTGTTTTTATTCTTAGCGGAAGAAGGGTGTACACGCCTCGCCTAAGCTTATGTGGTTCGCTGGAGCTTTGGAAGTTGTTCGGTGTTTCTTCTTTCTTTCTATTGGGCCATTTTCATTCGTGTACCTGTCGAACGTGGTCGTTTTTTGTGCGTTTTCAGCTGAGTTTTCAGCGTTTGTGTAAGCTGAGTCAAGAAAATTATCATGTCATAATCTTGTGACTAGGCCCCAACTTTCTTCAATTTTACACTTTATTAAATCCTGATACCAACAGAGCTCTTTCATGTAGAAAAAATTTTGCAATATTATCTTATCAATATTTAGTTTGATTTCTGTTACAACTGATCTTTATACACTTATTTTTCGCTTCATTTTGTTTTGTTATTTGTTATAATCACATATCCCGGCTTAAACTCTCCGTTTATATAAACTTTGTAAAATTATATGAAAAAATTTCAATGATAGAGCATATTTGTTAGGCTAGAATAGATTACTGATTGGTTATTTAGTTCAGTGCTAAAACCTTTTGAGTTTGTTTTTCAACGAAATATTAGAAGTACCGTACATGCGAGAAAATTAGCAAGTAAGTTGAATTTCTTTTAGACGTTATTCTTTTGTTTAATTAGACCTATTATTAGTAACCTGGAACTTGTAAAAGTCCAAGAAATAAAAACTCTTTCTTTATCATGAAGTGGACTGGACTTTGTATTATTATTTTTACTAAATACATCGTTTTAACACAACTATTTACATCCTCTGAAAGACTGACATTATGCGCGTAATTTTTTTTTCTAAAATCTCTGTCCTAGTGAGTTAGTGGTAAGTTTACGGACTTAAAATGTTACTGTGCAGAGTTCGATTCGCTAAAACAGAAACTTTATTATTTAACTGAAGATTTATAACGCTAGAAACCGGGTTTCGATACCTGTGGTGGGAACAGTACAGATAGCCCATTGTGTAGCTTTGCGCTTAACAACAAGTAAACAAACAAAGTCTAAAATCCCTTTTTAACTTCAATTGTATCAATGTTGTTTAACATGTACGTGCAGATATAAATTTGACACCATCAAAAAGATTCTGGATGTCGCACATACGCACACACACACACACACACACACACACATATATATATATATATATAGGTTATGTGTATTTTTGTTTTTATAGGGTTCGTAAAGACTTAAAGCTATTAAGGTCAAGAGAGAGTATTAAATGAGGTAGGTAATATATGAGTTGTTACTAACACCTGCTAATGTGGGCACAGTTGATCCAAGTTACATTTCTATAGTATTGTGTGAAATTTCTATAATTATATAACGTAGATTCGGCGAATGAAGGAGAATCGTTATAAACCGGTGAATCTACACGAGTCATGATTCACGTGCTCAACACCTGGTGGGTATCAAACAATATGGAATAAAAAAGTGGGTTCAACACAGGGACGTTTGAATTTCGCGTGGTTTAAAAACAAAACAGTTCTCAGAAGAATCGCGTGTGAAAATATATTGAGATGGTTGAAAACCTGTTTCTATAATATTCTTTACTTATATTTTAATGAAATAAAACAAAATTGCCTTTAAATTGAGCAAGTTTTCTACTTAATCAGAGGTGTCCTATGTTTCATCACAGTAGACCTGATTTGTATTTATATTTTAACATAAACACATATATCAAATAAATATTGGACATGACATACGTATTACAACGTTTCCTTTCTAATACTGCTCGGACATGTAATATTGCGAAGTTTTGTATTTCGAGTTTTAAGCCAGTTTTGGGGAAATCCCATGTGGTGTAATGTTTCATGTAACGACACTAAGGCTGTCACAGTCTGTATATTTCCCATGTAGCAGCCTTAGTGTCGTTATATGAAACATTACAAAAGATACAGACTGTGACTTAGTGTCGTTACATGAAACATTACACCACATGGGCTGTCACAGTCTGTATCTTTCCCATGTGGTGTAATGTGTCATGTAACGACACTAAGGCTGTCACAGTCTGTATCTTTCCCATGTAATGTAATGTTTCATATAACGACACTAAGGCTGTCACAGTCTGTATCTTTCCCATGTGGTGTAATGTTTCATGTAACGACACTAAGCCTGTCACAGTCTGTATCTTTCCCATGATGTGTAATGTTTCATGTAACGACACTAAGGCTGTCACAGTTTGTATCTTTCCCATGTGGTGTAATGTTTCATATAACGACACTAAGCCTGTCACAGTCTGTATATTTCCCATGTGGTGTAATGTTTCATATAACGACACTAAGCCTGTCACAGTCTGTATCTTTCCCATGTGACGTAATGTTTCATGTAACGACACTAAGGCTGTCACAGTCTGTATCTTTGCCATGTAATGTAATGTTTCATATAACGACACTAAGCCTGTCACAGTCTGTATCTTTCCCATGTGGCGTAATGTTTCATGTAACGACACTAAGCCTGTCACAGTCTGTATCTTTAAACCAGTTTTACTTGTTAGTTTCAACATGTGGAAGAAAGCCGTATGAATTTGTTCGGATGTCCACAAGTACCTGTGTCTTTTGTTCTTGTTGCTTGTTTGTTGATAAGCATAAAGCTACTTAATTGAGCTTTCTGTGCTTTGCCCTGTGCGAGTATCGAAACCAGTTTTTAGCGTTATAAGCCCTCGGACTTACTTCTCAGTCATGAGGGTGGGGCAGTACCTGTGTCAGTTGTTATCCAAAATTGTTTGGGAATATACCATGGTTCGACTTGTATGATACAACAAAATATTCCCCGTTCTTTAAGCTGTGGGTGCATTATAAGAGTGATAATCAATCCTTTAGCATGTGTGGTAGGGTGCTGCTGACTGGCTGCCTTCCTGTTGGTCAGTAGTCCAAAATTAGTAATGTTGTCATAAATACAAATAGAAATAAAGTATATAATAAGCCTATAATTTCGAAGTGTTATTTATTTTACATTTCGATGCTTATATAAGGTGTGCAGCCTAGCTACGCAGAATTCTCAAATTTTCTTTGTGTAGAATCATCCTTAGATAGTTTTATTTATACATAATCTACATCCAACATCTCTTGTTATCAAATATTCAGGAAAGCTTGGACATGTACGGGGTGTTTCCAAAGCTGTCACAGATGGAATTCCATATATTTTCCGCCTTTCTCAATTAGCATATAAAGCCTTAAATCAGGGAGTCTCAAACTATGGTACGCGTACCACTGGTGGTACGTGTAGCTAATGTCGGTGGTATGCGAAAAACATTATTATAAGAATGATAAAATTTGTAATAAGCTCGATTTGAGCTTTCCGACTACATATATATACACTGCTCTCTTCACTTCTTGTCTCACCATTCGCATGCATAGACTTGCCAGTCTGTTCTTCCTTTCAAATTGACAAAAATCACAACATATATTTTCAGTTATGCCACACAAAACAGTCACATATTTCATATTAATATATAAGTGTTAAAAACATAAGTTTTTGCTACTGAGTTATCGATTTGTTTTAATTAGACCCGGATTTGTACTTCAAAAAATTTTAAACAAAAAAGTGGTACACGATCGTAAAAAGTTTGAGAATCCTGAATAAAGATGCTGCAAGCGCCATCTTTTCTATATATTGTTCACTTTATTTATTTAATACTCTTCATATTAACATGAATTTTATCTAGATCAACAATTTCATATTGCTGAAAAAAAGGAAGAAAGAAAGAGGAAGAAGAGAAAGAAAAGTAAAACTAGTTTGGAGAAGAGCGATCTAGTATGCAATATCATATAGTTTTAAAACTCAATGTATCATGTCCAAACATTCCTAAATAAAACCTTTATTTCTCTATGTGTCTTTGATGAAATATTGTTTCCCCTAGAGTAAATAGTTTTTAAAATATAATTGTTATAAATACGAGATTTCCTTTATAATCGCCTTGGAGTTACCACAGTGTTATACGTGATCGCGAGATTGAAAACAGTTTACATGTATATATGTAGTTTTACGTATTATCACTTTTAATAAGTTTACTCAGAAAATCTATCCTTTAAAAAAATATATATACATGTACATCATTACATTGCAAGTTTAAAACTCCTGAAATAATATTGAATTACATTGATATGA
>NW_013667279.1:193223-200885 GCF_000517525.1 Limulus polyphemus | reverse complement strand
AACTCGAGCATTCTCTTAACAAACTTTCACTTAATCTCATAATGTGATCTATGTAAAATTCAATTAGTGTTCATAATATAGTGTTTCAGAATCTAAGTCTTGTTTCATTTTACGCTAGCTTTAAAGGAACATTGTATTAAAAGTAGGATAATAAATTAAATTTCGTTTTTATGTCTGTTGTATTATTTTGCAGAGTAACGTTTTCAAAATCTAGGTTATAATCTAAAAATCATAAAACTTTTCTTTAAGAACAGTGAACCAAAACACAGTCCTTTGTGCATATTTATTATTGTACGTGTAGAAAGTATAGAATAATTGACTCCTCTTCAGAAGCTCATCTTATTTTTCAATAAGCATTTTCAGACTCGTTGACGACTGTAGTTTAATGTGACATAACACTGGTGGTGAAGCTATTAAAATGAGATTTTATGACTCTGTATTTTACATGTGAACATTTGTTTTCGGCCTCTTCATATGAGTTAATACTGTTTGTCTCGGTTTGGTTGTCATTAAGCACAAAGTTACACAATGGGCTATCTGTGCTCTGCCCACCACGGGTATCGAAACCCAGTTTTTAATCTCGTAAGCCTTCATACTTATCGCTGAGCTACTGGGGGCTATTATTAGCCAGTAATTATTTTTGAAATAGAATGCTTTGTTTCTTTTTTAAGGACAAAGCAACACAGTGGGCTATCTGTACTGTACCCACCACGAGTATCGAAATCCAATTTTTAGCGTTATAAGCCAACAGACTTACCACTGAGCCACTGTGAGGTTGTTGTTTATCAAGCACAAAGCTACACAAAGGGCTATCTGTGCTCTGCCCTCCACGAATATCAAAACTCGGTTTCTAGCAGTATAAGTCCGCAAACATACCGCTGTGCCACTGGAAATCAATTTTGGAATGAAATTTGCCAAGACTACTTGTGACTTGGAAAAGCAGAAAAACATCGGAAACATCAACAATTAATAACATATTTGTATTTTATGGCTTCTCTCTTTTAAATATATTTCTCCATTTAATTAATACTACATTAAAATAATTAACAAATTAACCCAAATGTCTGATGTTTCACATACTCACTAAAGTTAATCAAGGCAGAGAAAGTTTTGGTTCTTGAAAAGAAATATTTCCTATTACAATTATTTCAGAAAATATTAAACAGGTACTAAGGAAACTAAATAAAGCTAATAATACTTCTCTATTATCATACAGTTGATATGTTTTCGGTAATTATCACCCTCCATATCTGGGTAGTAAGTCATGGTGGAATGATATAATCAGGCTTATCTCCAAATATATCTTAGATGTTTCTGTAGGAATTGCTTTAGACTACAAACTTTATTCCAATTCAAAGACAAAATTGATAAAATACAGCAATCTCTCTGAGTGTGTGTTGTCTTTTATGAATATCAATATCTTCTGCCTGAAAGGTTACATTGTGTTCACCACCAGGTGTCTCCGACAAAAGAATGTAGAACAACGTACTTCTTTTCCATCTATAACATGGAATGTGACTGTGAAATTAAATTCGAACAATTCCACATTCTATTAAAGGCAACAGATTAAATAACATTAAGATTCAAAGAAGCTTTGGCTAGTAAGAATTTCTAACCTGGAAAAACATTATGAAGAATTATTTTAATATGATAATTAGAATATTTTTTTTTGGGGGAAAACGTTTTACCCCAGTATCAATTGTGTCATACATATCACGTTCTTCATAACCTTCTTTTATGATATAGTATTAGATATGCACAAACTTTTACACTGTCATCAGAAAAGATTTCAGGATATCTAGGTGAACAACCAAATTTAGTATAAAAGTTTAGGCCACATCTGTTTTACCCTCAGTACAAACCGTTTGTATAGTATACTTAATTTTTCTGAATTTGTTAATCGTTTCTTCTATTACTACTGAGAAGTAAGAAAGTATTTGAAATCGAAAAAAAATATCTAATTTTCATTTCAATTCAATGAAAAACTTAATCATGACCGTAGTTAAAACTATCAGCAGAAATCAGAGTCATGACTCTGGTTTGATTTTTTCATTAAATTCAAATACAGAATATAATAATTTAGTTTTTTAGAATATTTTTCATTCACTTCCTTAATTTCTATCAAACTATAAACTATTTTTCGGTTTGTAAGGGTAAATATCACATTTCCAAATCCAGTACTATATTTAATTATTGGTTAATTGTATTAAAATTGTAAAGTAATAATCTACAGATGTCATATTACGCAAGGTTAATATATTCGACTGACAGTTCTTATGGAAAGATTTAATAAAATTAATAAGTTGACCACTCCCACGTTTTACACATGCACAATAATTTATTGTATAAAGTTAAAAGCAAGGCTATAAAGCTAAAAAACTGTCTACATGTTTCGGTAGAGCATGCTCCATTGTCTTCATGTGATAAGAACGTAAATGTACATAGAAGATTTGCACTTTGTACACTGGTGCCATTTACAAAATCATCTTCCGGAAACCTACTTTCATAACACCAAAATGATTGAATAGAGATTTAGGTCCTGGATTTACGGAAGTAAATTCCTGGAATTTGATTTTATAAATGGCACTACTGTACAAGATGCAAGTTTTACATTTACGTGAACAAAAACAGCATGATCCTCCGAAACATGCGGATAGCTTTTTATTCTTGCTTCTAACCTCCTACAATAAATTATCGTGCATGATTGAAACGTCGGAGTCGTTAAGTTATTGTTTTCGATACATAATGTCAAGTTTATGTTTGATTACATTGAATACTTGATAACTTTATTTTGCCATCGATAATTAATAATCAATGTATTATCGATGTAGAAAAATACGTTATTAATCAGCAGGTGGTTTTAATCGAGGAAAAATGTTTTAAAATTAATAAACCTACAATTTTCTATTAAAATTTAAAACAATGAATGTGTATGTGTGCTTGTGCCTGTAATAAAAAAATACTATATTGATTTTCTATGTATTTATATTTCTGTTTACCAAAAATTAAACTTATTACGGATGGTGTGTTTTAACTGGACAAATTAACTATAGTCTGCTTTTAAAACATTGAATATTTTTTAGTAATCTGGATAAGGTGAATTTTTAAATTAAGATATAAAAAGTCACACTGAGGTTTTAAACCACTAATGGTGATGGTTTTATTATGTATTGTGAGCTTGTACGTTTTCGTTTCTTCTTATGTTTCAAAATGTACATCTAACTACATAAAGTTTCTACAGCGCAGTCCAACATTTTTCTTTTTAGGATGATGTAATTTCATTTGGCATATGATAATATAAATATTAGATATATTATCTAGCTTTCAGATTATAATGTATTTTATTATAAAAAATATATCACAAACGATTTTCTTTTCTGTGGTTTTAAACGTTTTGTACATTATTAGGCTTTTCTTGTATTAGCGCCCTCTAGTGCAGTGCAATTAAAACGTGTTAAAAGATGGCGCTATTTTTTTTCTTTGCCTGCGGTTTTAATACAGATATGACACTAGCCAGCGTTTCACTATATTTGTAACAGTTTATCACGTATTGTCACTCACAATTGTTATTAGTAATAAGTTTTCTTGTGGCTTTGAGGATTGTTTTTTATACGTGAAGTGTTATAGTTCTAAATCACACGGTGAAAATTTTGTTTAGTAGCATTTCTCACCTTTTGCAAGCATTTCTGTTTAAATTCTTTGATATAATACGAAATAAGTTACAAAATAATGCATCGCCTAATGTTGTATAGTCATCAAATTGTGCAAAGGGAATTAATACACCTATATTTGCATTCAGTTACGTCTCAAATATTCCTACATACCTTAGCAATTTCAGGGAAATAAGCAAGATCACACAACCTCTGTTCTACCCTTAGTAACCTACCATTTGTGTATTATCTTTAAAAACGTTCGAAACTAAAACTTAGGACGAAGTTGTTGTTGTTTTCTGGATTTTCCAATCGTTTTACCTTTTACTGTTAATAAGGGGGGAAATTGTAAAAATAGAGAAAAATAATTTCTTTGTTTTATTTGAATTTGATAAAAAAATCATCATGGCAGAAATGGAAATCACGACATAGACTTCAGCTTTCTTTAAATTCAAAAATTTCCTTTTCCAATATTTTTAAAGCTTATTTTCATCATTTTTCTCAAAAGTACAAACTATATTTATTGTGTTTAATTAAAGTATTAATTGAAGCTGTTTATATAACTAGTAACTTATGATTATTTTTATAATGAGTACAAACTTATGACAGGATATTTCTTTCTTTCCCCAGCATATCACAGAATGCATTCTCGGTGTTATGAACACGTGGTAACTAAGACTTAAGAATTCGATTTATATAATAAAAAGGGCATGCATATAACAACCCGGTTAAGTCTTTTCATCCACTATGGGCGAATCGGTAAACAAAAAATAAAAATAAATAGTATTGTCTATTCTTTAGGAATATATTGAACACATAAATTTAAGCAGGCTGCTTAAAAAGAGTTTTAGATGGTAAAACTATGAATGATTTTGTATGCAGGATATATACACATATGTTTCAAACCAGATTTAAAAATATATTTCGTTCACATAAAGTTCAGCTCTAACAGATTGGAGCGTTACATTGATGTTATCATATCGGAATGCTGCATCAGTGTTATTAGACTGAAACCTTCCATTGATGTTATCACTTCGCAACATCGTATCGACTCTAACAAATCAGCAGTACACGTGCACACACATCGCTTACAAAAAAGTTGCTGTCTTTAAAGCATTGCATCATTTTTTATTACGTTTAGATTTTATTGTTAACTCTTACAGTATTTTAATGCAGAAAGTGATAATTATTGTACTTATTAGGATATATTGTACTCCACATTGTTCTATTTAATTGTCCAGGTGTGACTTAACTGGATTAGTGAACTTGTAGGATATTGATAACTCCTGACAAAACTGTAATAGCAAAATATTGAGCTAATAAAGTTGGATTATGTAGAGATAGATCGTGATTTTATTCACATTTATAGAAATGTCTCATAATAAACTTGAGTTCGTGTTAAGCAAAGTTAAGAATGATAATGTTAATGAAAGTATCGTTAAAGAAAGAATAGAGTATAACTTACAGATTTTATTGTTTCAAGTTTTTTCAAAGATAAGAACATTTTTTTCTTTCTTCGTGCTTCCTTTTCATTAATATCTCAACAAAACAACTGATCTAAATTCATTCAAAATTTCAATAAGAATTCTAAAAGCTAGCAAATGATTTTTCTCTTTATATCAATGAAAACTATCTTCATGTGGCGTTGCAAAATAAAGATAATTGTGACTTCGTTGCATTATGTAAAGTCAAGAATAATGAGTTTTTAAGGCGTGAAATATGTTGACACCATTACAAATGTTCAACGTCATATGCCCAATGGATACTCATAATTTAGAGTCTACTAATGTTTATTTCAACATTTTTTGGGATGAACTACATCAAAATAACCGGACAAGTCACAAATCGCTCGAATTACTTCCCGCTAGTAGAAGAGGTAGAAACTAAGTTTCTAATTTGAGTCATTCTGTTTTTGTTTTGTTTTTTGGTACTCCTATTCTCAGATTGAGAAGCTTTATGGAATGTATGATATATAGCTTATGCTATTTTATTGTGTCTCGTCCGCATTGATTTATTGTAAAGTCGCCACGAATCATGAAAGTATGCGTACAAAATTGCCCTTTCTTAAGTATTTGTTTGCCCCTTAGCTCCCCCCTTTTTGTGTTAATATAGTACTGATTAGTAATCTCGTTCTTTGTTAGAACTATCAAACTATTTTGATTAATCAATACTCAGTATATCAGTTAATCATTTAAATAATTATGTTTGTAACAGTCAATCGTGTAACAAATACTGAAGATTCGGTAGGCTTTTTCAGTGGCTAGTGTTCCAGAATGTGGATCTGAAGTTCTGTGTTACAGTCAATGAAAAATAAAAACCGCAATCCTCACTTTAAGTGCGTTATAATAGTTACAGTCAGATCCAACTATTCAGTCTGACAAGAATAGTTCAAAAGCTGGCAATGCGTGCCGTTGATTAGTTCTCTTCCCTTTGGTCTATCACTTCAAAAGTTCAACAAACAAACACCCACACCATGAAATATAGTTTTATTTGTACACTTTGGATTAGTTGATCACGAATAAGGACGTATTCAGGTTTAGAGATACTGCTTGTATTGTTCCTCCTGCAAAAACTCTAAACCAAAATATATACAATGCGAATTCTTGATAAACTTCGCAAAAAATTGGTTCAAGAACAAAAGAACTATTTTTTTATGTATAAACCTGTCAGACGAGGAACCACTGTCAAACATAATTAGTATCTTTCGTGTTGCGATATACTGTTTTACATCCACTTATTGTTTAGTAATTATAATTAAAACAGTTATTCACTTCGCAAAGTATCAAAAACAGCGAAATAGGACAACAAATTATTCCTCTACGTAACAAAAAAAATATAACGGTCTGCTCTGTTTCGAAAAGTATGGTCAAAGCCTAATTTAAAGTCTATCATAAAGAAAACATCTTAACAGGAAAATAATTTTCTTAAAGGATTTCAACACCAATTAGATTAAAAATTCCTCACACCCGAAATGAATACAGAAATATAAGATATTCGTGTTGTGAGAATCAGCCATAAAACTGTTTGAAAATTATTGCAAGTAAATGACCTGCATATAGCCAGAGTGAGCATGGTAAAATGTCTAAACTTCGTAAATCGACACAAAAACTGGAAGGATGGACGAGACAATTTGTCTGGACTAATGAAACAAACACCAGGTTTTCTGGACACTTTAGTACAAATTCTGTGCAAAAACGTGGCCACGAACAATTTAAGTTGGGCTGTATAAGAAAAGAGTACGAAACATGGTTGTGAGGATATTGCAGCTGCAAAATGTCAAGATTGATGACATTTTGAAGAAGAAGCAGTACCTGAACACCGTAGTTCTTATTACTGTATCACATGATTACGGTAAATTTGAATTTCAGCTGTATGACGATCCAAAACATACTGACCTGCTAAACCAGAACCTATACCAGTTAAAAATTTGTGACACCAGATAAGAGTAAAGCCAACTAATCAAAGGTAATTATGGAAGATTGTGCAGTAAAAAATTGAAATATATGACGGCTTATACAGTATTTAAAAACTATGCTTAATCCATGTAGGCATAACGTTATGTATAGAGAAGAACCTTTTAAACATTTATTTATTTAATTTGTTACATTCCAAATAATCTTTCCATATCTAATATATAATACTGATACAACGTGTAAACCAAAACATCAGTTTTCTGTTTCAACCTTACTTGATGTAGGCATCTGGGATTCAACCTCTTGGTCTTTCTCGTAAAGCCTCTATGTAGGTATCTGGGATTCAACCTTTGGTCTTTCTCATAAGACCTCTATGTAGGTATCTAGAATTCAACCTCTTGGTCTTTCTCGTGAGACCTCTATGTAGGTATCTGGGATTCAACCTTTGGTCTTTCTCATAAGACCTCTATGTAGGTATCTAGAATTCAACCTCTTGGTCTTTCTCGTGAGACCTCTATGTAGGTATCTGGGATTCAACCTTTTGGTCTTTCTCGTAAGACCTCTATGTAGGTATCTGGGATTCAACCTTTTGGTCTTTC
>NW_013667279.1:191739-192435 GCF_000517525.1 Limulus polyphemus | reverse complement strand
GAGCCTGAAGTCATACATCATGTTGCTCTTCTATTTCTTGCTCTCTGTAAGTTATTTGTCTTAATTTTTGTGCTTGAAATCTGGTTTGACGTTGTTCAGAAGTTTCTTGTTGTCTCTATCCAGTTTGCCTTGATGATTCTGACTGAACTCTGGCTTTGTTCTGTTCAACAGTTTTTTGCCGTTTTTTGAGTAGCCTGCCTTTCAGCTTGAGCTCCAAGTCTAACTTTACATTGTTCCAAAGTCTCTTCCTGTATTTGAGCAGCCTGTCTTGCAGCTTGAGCTCGAAGTCTTTGATTGCGTTCTTCTTCTGTTTCAGCTGCTCTTTGTGCTTGCATTCTTTTAGCAGCAAGAGACGTTCCATAGAAAGGGCGTTTCTTGGGTGGCATAATCACCTGTATCACTAAACAATAATTTGCAATTCACAAAGTTACTAAATCACTTATGAAACCACTTAGCATTATTTAAAGAAAACTGTTTTTTGGAAATACTGAATTGACAGCAAGGTGATCTGAGTGTCTCTCACCATAACGCTTTCTATGTGTAAAAAAGTGCTTATGTTTCTATGTTTATTACAAAAAAATGGCAATAATCATTAATTGTCAATTTCGTCATTAAATACTGCACTAAATACAAAATAAATAGCACCATTAATTTCTTGTAAAAAATGGTTATGATGAAGTTATTTTAAAATTTGTA
>NW_013667279.1:189701-191608 GCF_000517525.1 Limulus polyphemus | reverse complement strand
TTTATATATATAAATAACTTTGTAAAATATTTCATTTAGGGTTTAAAATCCTGTCAGAAAAATACAAACTGGTAAAGACTTCTGAATTAAACTAAAAGTTGTCTCAGCATGTAGTTCATATGTGTCAGTCTGTATAAAATTAATAAAGGTAGTGATTTGGTGGTTTTATTAATATATATAGTTGCTGTTAGATCCCTAAAGATAAGTCGAGAAGATTATTTAAATCTGAAATATGAAATATTATTTCTTTTCAGTATTTATATACTGTGCATGCCATTTTCCCATGTTAATTGTTGTTACTATATTATTTAATAGTTAGTAATATTTGTACTGTAGTTTTAAAAACTTTTATATTTTTAAAATTTTCATTTCAGCTATAATTTATGTGCTCCTATAGTTATAGTTGCACGTCCCCCTTGGGGCGGGAGCTCCCAACAGTTTGCTCATCACGGCTCTGTAGCACATTGAATAACAATTTTTCAGTGCAAATGAGTTGGTTTACGTAATTCTTGACTGTGCTTCCCTAAGGTCAAATTAACCAGCTGTAGATTAGGACTAATAACATATTAAATTTGAATGCATTTTTTAAAGTTGCAAAAACATCAATTTATAATGTTCAAACATATGCTTATTAATATTTGATATGTTCTTAGCCCTTTTGGCGAACTAACAAACTTTAATTCAAATAGACTGTGAATAAAATATTGATAAAATTTAAGGAAGTTTAATACATATATATATATACAGTTTTTGTACCTTTATATAATAACTATTTTCGAAGGCCATAATGATCAAATAACAAAATACATGGGATAAACTTGTCTTCATGTATTTCAAGATGAAGCTATGTTTCGTCGAATTTTGAATAACCAAATGAAACATACAGGAATAATCTCTTACCTACAAATCGGTTACTAGCACCCCTGACGGAAAATTCATGCAATCGACTTAAGGTTTGTTTGTTTGTTTTGAATTTCGCGCAAAGCTACACGAGGGCTATCTGCGCTAGCCGTCCCTAATTTAGCAGTGTAAGACTAGAGGGAAGGCAGCTAGTCATCACCACCCACCGCCAACTCTTGGGCTACTCTTTTACCAACGAATAGTGGGATTAAGCGTCACATTATAACACCCCACGGCTGAAAGGGCGAGCATGTTTGGTGTGACGGGGATTCGAACCCGCGACCCTCAGATTGCGAGTCGAGCGCCCTAGCCAACCCCGTGTAATGTTTAGATGGATACAGAGGTTCTCTGATTTCTGAGCTACACCGGAGTGCTTGATTATAAAATATTGTGGCCAAACGTTGCGAAAAATGTGACTCTTGAGAAGCTATTTGTTATAGTTTGTTTTAAAAAAGTTATTAATTACTGTACTTGTTTATACAAATTCTACCGCCACCTAGTGGCATTTTGAGAGTGCTTACTTTTGACGTACTTGATAACTACATCTGTAAGTAAAACTTAAAAAACAACTTATAAACCATTCTTAAGACAAAAGTACTCAAATATTCTACCATCAAGTTCCTGGAGCTTCTGTGATGACAAAAGATGTCATATCTGGAATCCTACAGATAACATACTATAATGTTTCTTTTTACAGCATTGTAACTGAATATCTGTTAAATTATTAAGCTACTTTCTCTCATTCATTTTTAGCGCATTCAATTAGCCAAGTATAACATACTTTGACGAACCAATAATTGTTTGTTTGTTTGTTTTTGAATTTCGCGCAAAGCTACACGAGGGCTATCTGCGCTAGCTGTCCCTAATTTAGCAGTGTAAGACTAGAGGGAAAGCAGCTAGTCATCACCACCCACCGCCAACTCTTGGGCTACTCTTTTACCAACGAATAGTGGGATTGACCGTCTTTTCAACCGTGGGGGGCGTTATAAGTGATTGTGAATCACACT
>NW_013667279.1:176261-189691 GCF_000517525.1 Limulus polyphemus | reverse complement strand
ATTCGAACCCGCGACCCTCAGATTGCGAGTCGAGCGCCCTAACCACCTGGCCATGTTGTGCCGAACCAATAATAAGAAGTAAATTTTCATTTATTTTAGGCATTTATGAAGAGCCTGGCGTGGCCTATTTGTCAGCGTGGTGGGCTATGGACGGATGGTCCAAGGTTCGTGCTACAATACCATTGAATGTTATCTGCACTTTTAGCTATGGGAGCGTTATAAGAGTGATAGTTAACCACCCCTTTATTGATTGACAAAGTGCTTGTGGTTCTGACTGTCCTACTTCCATCTGGTACAAAGTTCAAAACTACGTATGGATCCTAGGTACCTCTGGCCTAACCATTTATCCCACGTGCCCATAAGGTTTCACCGTTCGGGTTGAGGATACGAATATGTATTTGTCTAAAATCTGCCAATAATGGTAAATTCGTTAATTTTCCTCCAAGACTACCTTTCCCTGTGTTATTGTTGTTGAAAATTTTATGTTTGAACTTTGAAGTTACATTCATCTTGGATATCTCGCATACGTAACCGAATTGTTTCACAACGTTCATTACTAATCTTATTGTGAGTAACATGAAATACTGAAGAATATTCATTAAGTCAAAATACTATATCCATGAGCAACATGTCTGATAATCAACTTGATTTTACAACAGAAATTGTAGTAAACAAAAATAAAACAGTTTAATGGAGGTCGACTGTTTTATATACGTGATGAGCTTCATAGGGATCGACTGTGTTATTTACGTAATAGACTTCGTAGAGATATATGTGTTATATACGTGCTAGTATTCGTAGATATCTATGTGTTATATACGTGCTAGTATTCGTAGATATCTATGTGTTATATACGTGCTAGTATTCGTAGATATCTGTGTGTTATATACGTGCTAGTATTCGTAGATATCTATGTGCTATATACGTGCTAGTATTCGTAGATATCTGTGTGTTATATACGTGCTAGTATTCGTAGATATCTATGTGTTATATACGTGCTAGTATTCGTATAGATCTATGTGTTATATACGTGCTAGTATTCGTAGAGATCTATGTGTTATATACGTGCTAGTATTCGTAGATATCTATGTGCTATATACGTGCTAGTATTCGTAGAGATCTTTGTGTTATATACGTGCTAGTATTCATAGATATCTATGTGCTATATACGTGCTAGTATTCGTAGAGAGCTATGTGTTATATACGTGCTAGTATTCGTAGATATCTATGTGTTATATACGTGCTAGTATTCGTAGATATCTATGTGTTATATACGTGCTAGTATTCTTAGATATCTATGTGTTATATACGTGCTAGTATTCGTAGAGATCTTTGTGTTATATACGTGCTAGTATTCATAGATATCTATGTGTTATATACGTGCTAGTATTCGTAGATATCTATGTGTTATATACGTGCTAGTATTCGTAGAGATCTATGTGTTATATACGTGCTAGTATTCGTAGAGATCTATGTGTTATATACGTGCTAGTATTCGTAGATATCTATGTGCTATATACGTGCTAGTATTCGTAGAGATCTATGTGTTATCTACGTGCTAGTATTCGTAGAGATCTGTGTGTTATATACGTGCTAGTATTCGTAGAGATCTATGTGTTATATACGTGCTAGTATTCGTAGAGATCTATGTGTTATATACGTGCTAGTATTCGTAGAGATCTATGTGTTATATACGTGCTAGTATTCGTAGAAATCGAACTCGTAATGTTCATGATAGATTTCGTATATATCGTCTGTGTTGTGTATATGATAGTCTTGATAGAGTTTCACAGTGTTATGTATGTAATAGACATCGCAGAAATCGATTGTGTTATACGTGATAAACGTAACAAGACATGCAGTTTTATTTTACTTATTTTGAAAAGTTGTTTTCTCACACCTCTATTACATTTATAAAACATGTTTAAAAGACAGTACGTTTATCTCCTAACAAAGTATAGCATCCTTCTTTGTATACATAAACTTGCAATTCTTTCTGTCCTTCTCTTTTTTGCAATAAATGTTTCCTTTTCTTTTGATATGACTTTACTCGAAACATATAGGTCAAAATCAGTATTAAAAACCTATGTTGTTTATTTATATACACTAGCTGAGGGTACCCGTCAGGGAAGCAAAATGTGCATAAAGAACAATGTTAGATATGTTCCACTTAATTTTGTTAATAACTCGCTATAATATTATTAAATACCGATTGCGTATCCTGCTTTGTGGAAGGAAATAACTGATTAAATACATGTGTCTTTAAATTCAACGCCAAAAGTGGGAATATGCCTTATTTCGGGATGTTTTTATCCCTCTTTTCGGTCAAAAACTTTAAAACAAAGGAGCCCTTGTACATCGTCGAACAGTTTCCAAATACCATACAAAAATTATGGTAATCGATCCAGCCAACCATGATTAACGGAAGCCTTAAGTCCATAAAAAAAGTGGAAACGTGCTCTATTTAAGGGTCTTTTTTTATTTACCTTCTCCGGCAAAAATCCTAAAACAAGATAACCCATGTATATTGTCAGACAGTTTACAGTTACCATACAAACAATTGCGGTACTCAAGCCAGACAACTCTTGGTAACAGATGCTAACACCCATAATGGGTCATTTTTATAATAAGATATGTGGATGAGTTCAATGTTAACAATTTTAGAATATTTGTTGAGTATATGAGAAATGTTTATGTTTTGGTGTAAAATAAGCTTCGACAGAAGTAGTGTAATCAAAAAAATATTTTTTTTAACTAAAAGCTAAAATATAGGGAACAAACACAGCTGGTCTTTCTAACTTACAAATCTCAGTAACTTTTATTTAATGATGTATTTCCTCCACTAAATTCACATGATCACTGCTGTTACGTTTATAGTAAATAGTAGAAAACATTATTAAAAACTGCAATGTTTCTGTTCATAGGAACGAGTCATCTTCAAGCATTAAAGATTTAACAAATTTCTGATAGACGTACATAATGGATATCAATCATACAGTACCTGGAGATGGCCCATTACTATGGACTGAAACATCGTAGTTTTAATTGCTTTAAATAAATATTTCCATTCTAAAGCTGTACATGATATTCAATTTAATCATCTAGCGGGAACCCCATCTCTTAATATTAAAGGCAATAAGAATCTTTATTAATATTTTTCTTCCCGTACAGTAAAGCACGGCATTGTTCTCTTTGGTCCTGGGGATTTCTAATAAAGTTAGAAACCCATCAGTTCATGGTAAGATGAGAGTAAACTTTGCCACACCCAAAAGTAAAATATTTACTCTACATGCGAGTTCTTTTATGTAATTAATAAAGAATTCACTCAGTAGTCTTCCTGAATGGCTCATAACAGGGAACACTTTGCTTCTCAGACACAAGCAGAATTAACAGAAGAATCAATCATCGGATTATGTTTATTAAGCTTTCAAATCCTTTCTACTCCAACACACTTTAAAATCTCGCCATACCTCTAAAGTTTGTTGTTGTTTTTTTCCACTGGTGAAAACAATCATCTTCAAACCTTTTTTTTTCTCAAATTGTTTGTTTTCTGAAAACCATAAGCTAATATTGGTGTATGTCTTTCTTCGAATTTTATCATACCTGAAAATCCTAACTCTTTACTGTCATGGCACACACTATATATATATATTTGTTTTTGTCTTGAAAAGTATAATATTAACCCCAACTGTCTTTCGCAGTGAAAGAGTTAAAAGTTAATTAATAACATTTCAAGAGTTTTATTGTTACTTGTATAACCAATGGTTAGTTTTCTGGTTTATTTTGATTTTTAGTGTGTCTCTGGAAAATATTTGCCCCCCCCCCCCTGCCTGTATGCAACATGTATTTTTAATCTATAGGTTATATACGATATAATATTTAAAGCGATATTTAGAAATGATTGTATCCACTTAACAATATTCAATAGTAGTTGTTTCAGTTCCCATAACAAATGATGGTATCGTTTCAGAATGGAAAGAAGTACCTTGGGAAAGTGATGGTATCGTTTCAGAATGGAAAGAAGTACCTTGGGAAAGTGATGGTATCGTCTCAGAATGGAAAGAAGTACCTTGGGAAAGTAGCCTTTTTATTATAGACTCCGATGTCTTCTCTTTGGATCAAGAAAACTACCATAATAATTTTGAATTTTGCGTAAAGCTACATGTGGGCTATCTGCGCTAACCGTCTCTAATTTAACATTACAAGACTAGAGGGAATGCACACACCGCCTACTCTTGGGATACTCTTTTATCAACGAACAGTAGGATTGATGGTCACATTATAACGCCCCCACGGCTGAAAGGGCGAGCATGTTTGGTGTGACGGGGATTCGAACCCGCGACCCGCAGATTGCGTGTCCTCACCACAGGGCCATGCCGGGCACCATAATAGTTATAACTTCAGTTAGTTCACATCTGTTCATCAAAAGATAAGTTCTACGACTCCTTTAACGATCTGTATTCCAAATCATACCAGATACCAACACATACGTAGATAAGGTTTCATTAGAATCATCCTAGTACAATGTGCTATTTTCTGGTAAGAATAAAAACAAATTTAGGTTTTGGCAGAAAACAATAAATTTAAGAAAAATATATAGTGTAGTAATATATTTTTCACCTGGAGAGTCTTACTTTAAAAAAAAAAGTTTTGGGGTATTTATAATACAAAGCTAGACCTGTGTAAAATAGCAGCTGTGAACACCCAAAACAAATATAGAGAGAATATTATGTTTTCCTTAGTAATAATAATAATAATAATTAATACTTATCGAGTGAACTTGCCGAAAAGTCAAAGACCAACTAATCTGCTGAAAATAAGAATAAAAATAAACCAAACTCTTTTACGTGTGTTTTACATATGTCTTCTGAAACGTTTTACGATTTAAAATTTTCCAATTCTGAAACCATTTGCTGAAATATTACAATATATCTTACGCCACCTATTGGCAGCGTCTGATATACATTTTGTTTTATAACTAATTAGTTGGTCTTCAAATTCGATGACGAGGAGCCCACTTTGAGACTAATAATGGCTGGACCTGATGATGACAAAACCTTGTCGAAACGTTGTACATTTGCTGTCATGTTAAACTTATATTAAAGTTTTTCTTCATTACCCATTTAAGCCGTCTCCAGCCATTATTAATTAGTTGGTCTTTGACTTTTCGGCAAGTTCACTCGATAAGTATTAATTATTATTATTACAAAACGAAAAGGTTTTAGTTAACGAATGACTTTGAGATCTCGACAATAACGTTTTTACAAATGTGCTATCACCAATTTAATGAGAAATTTAACTTCATTTTAATGTTAATTTAGCACTATGATCAAACAGAAATATTCACATGCAACTGATAATGGAATGTAAAGATGGGCCAAGCGTGGCGCAAGTGGTAGTGTATTCAACTATGGATCTGGTGATCTATTGTTCACGTCCTTTAATGCCAAAAATATAAAATTGCGCTCTACACTTTGAATCCATGGGTGCGTTATAAGGATGATAATAAAACCGCACTATTTGATAAGACAATAGTAGCCCAACAATTGGCGATGGATATTGTTGACTATCTGCTTTCCTTCTGGTTTATCAGATCAAAATTACAGAAGGTTAGTACAGATAACTCTTGAGTAGCTTTGTGCAAGTATCGAAAAAAACAGAATGTAAATGATCTGTTGTTGTTGTCGTTTGCTAAGTGAAGAGATATACCAAGGGCTATCTGCACACTATCTTCTGCGGTAAATCTGACCCTCCATTCTAACATGGTAACATTGTAAGCCCGTAAGATATCTTATCGTCCATGCTCACCAAAATACTTTTGAGTTTATGTGTCCAATTATCCTATAGTGAAAATGTGAACCCGCAAATTTGTATGTATCTCCGCATGGACCCAACAAACCATTACGCCAAATTTGGTGAAGATCCATCAACAGGAGGCGAAGTAATGGTAAAAAGCGCGAAAACGCTAAAATGCCCATAAAAACCGCTAAATGTAAAACTGAAAATCTGTAAGCATCTCTCTATGGACCCAATGAACCTCCAGACCAAATTTGGTGAAGGTCCATCTACACCCTGCGAACTAATGACATGGACATACAACAGGCAGTACTATTATATTTATATATATATATTGCGTGCATGCTATAAGTGTAAATTCTACAAAGAATTCTTTCTTCCTACTGAATTTGCATATTATTTCACACAGGTCAGCTGTGTAACTTATTACAGCGGACTTAGAATAAGTGCATTTGTCTAACATCCACATGTATTTCATTATATATACTAGCGGAAATACCCACTCTCCAGGCAGGTATAACTGCTAGTTCCCGCGGAAGGCTATTGGACCTACAGCCTTTTCTGGAATTGTCTGACAGTTCTACAACAATGTACTCATACTTGACATTCAATAATATTCACCACCCGTGAGAGAAAGGATTTTATTCAAATTTTAGTTTAAAAATGAGCTATCATCACAGCATTACATTACAGAGTAGAGTATCCGTCTTGGGAATGAATGGCCTAACGGTTGATATATTAGAGTGAGATTAACAATTCGAAAAAGATAAGGAGAATAATTTGTCTCGTCAAAGGGTGTTCTAAACTAATTGAATCCGCCTGTGTGGACTCTGACAAATGGCAGACGATTATTAGAAGTTCACGATACAACAGCGGTAACTCACGCGACAGCGTAAGTGAATTATACACGGATATAAAGGCGAGAAAAATAGAAAAAAATAGTTCGGCTTGTCAACTGGATTCTAAAGCAATTGACCTAAGTGGACTTTTGACAAAAAGGGAACTATATAGTGTTTAAGATACAACTATGATTTTCATGGTTTAAATAATTCTGTACATACGTTTAACTTGTTTCGAATATATATATCTTATTTTGAAAACAAGTGGAATGTATGCTGTTCGTTTATTGTCGAATTTGCCACCAAGAAATCACAGACGCCTACTGTAGAAGAATCCTGAGCCCAACACATTCAAATATTTACATTACTATATATATACTAAAAAGTAGTTTTCTGACAACTAGTTTTATGAACTTCAATATGAATTACAGTAAAAATAAAGTAATTTTGTATTAAAAAAACAACATAACAAAGTGAAGCAAGATTGTGTTTAGAAGCTGTTATGGTTTTGGATGATTTATATTTCAAATAGAGGTCTCATATTTTTCTTTTACAGATGGAGTGATATATTTCACAAATCACAATTGAAAAAACAAAATATCTATATATATATATATATATATATAGACACACACACATTTATGTCATATAAATAGCAGCTTTATATAAACAGCAAGCTCTTGTAGCATTTACTCTTTCTTTACACAAAATTACAATATGACAATAATTTTTCAATAATGTCTTTTAAAAAACATCATGCACAATCTACCTGTGACGTGTTTCTTCCAAAAGTTTGAGAACTACAAACCACATTATAGGCATCATAGTTAAACAAATATTTTTCATCATTACAGAATATCAGAACTTTTTTTCATTTGGGAATGTATCAAATCCACACAAACAGAGAAAAGTATATTCTTCATTTGAGACATCATAGGAAATTATTTTAAAAACTTGTAATTATGGTGTCGCTGACCATTATATAAATAAACATCTAAGTGTTAAGGACTAAGGAGCACTGAAAAGTTGTTAATCTTTTCAACCACTGCATCATCTTAAGTACTAATGAAAAACATTGTTTTGTTTTTATCAATAAGTACAAGGAATACATTTAAAAACCACTTTCCATAACAAGGAGTAATTAAAATTATGATATAGTTTCTTTACAAAACACTATTTGTTCTTAAGCACAAAGCTACACAATGGGCTATCTGTGCTGTGCCCACCACGAGTATAAAACATTGATTTTCAGTATTAAAAGCCCTCAAAATTACTGCTGAGCCACTGGAGGGACAAAACACTGTTTAAAAGAAAAAAACGTTAGAGGAAGTTTCTGAGATACTACCTTCAAATTTCATATACTATTTTCAGGTTATCAAACATTGTTGAGGCACAAGAAACTATGGAGTTTTCGTATTATATCTCAATAAGAATTTCATCAATCATTAGACTTGAACCCATATTAGTAACTTTATCAAACTTCAAAAACGTTTTCATTAATTGAAATTTACCTCACACAATTACTTATCCAGGTTTTTAACCTAGTTAAACAGAACCCTAAGGAAGCAAGTAAATAAATTTTCACTTTTTCCCATCTTTTAAAAACTGTTTTCAGAAATATGACAAATTTTTACTCAAATAAATATATATATACATATAGTGCAAACAAACATGCATTTTCTTTCCAAGGAATAAATTAATCTGGATTCTATGTACATGATAATTATTTCAGTGTTTTACTCAAAATATTTCAAAAGTTTAATAATGGTGTAGATCTCAGTTTATCTGTCCATCTTTTTATACAAATCTTTTTGTCCAAACATTCCAATAGATTATGTTAACATGCATCTACACTAACAGATATCTTGTATATTCCAAGTTTAAAACTTAAGAAATTAAACCGGCCTAAAGAGAAATTTCCAAACTGAAGAATAAACAATGAGTGATATCTAATTAAAAGATTAATTAATTTCAAATAATACAAAGTAAGTACAAAGTAAGTGGGTTACAATAATTAACAAAAAAGTAAAGAAATAATATTTCCATGAAGCATCACAAACAACCTCGCCTCACAGCAGGCAATAGATATTGAGAATTGTACCACCTAGCTTTAGTGTTTTCCAATGAATCAGTCATTGAAAACTACAAGTGAACAATGCACCATTTACTAACTCAGTAGAAGCATGATATAACTGACCCATTTTACTAGTCTACTGACTCTATGTAGCTTGCTATGACTGAACCACTACTCCATTGTATGTCTGAGTGTTAGCATGTTACTATAATACTCTGAGGATTTTAGGATACCGTGTTCACTTGTATGGCTGAGTTAAGATAACACAACTGTGCTACTATAAAATTATAATAGCTTTAGCTTAACATATTGGGTCTTCTGTCTAATGCATGAAAAACTAATTGATTTACTCTCATTAGAAAAATTTTCTATAAATAAAAGGTAATATTAATCTACCATTTACTCAAGTTGCAAGCAGTTTTATTTTAAAAACAATGCATTCTCATTGTCATCTATTATTTATGTAATATTTTATTTCTAATGCCTTTAAAATAAAACATTTTCAAACTATATAAAAATTATTTAAAGTTTTGTATTTAAATTAAATACACTACAGAAGATGCTCATAAGAATTTTGTCAAAGAGAAATATTACTATACATTTAATCATAATTTTTGTGAGCTTAAAATATGATGATATTGTTTGTTTATGTTTCCAGTTCAAAAGTTTAAGAGTTTTAGAACATTGAATAATGAATTTTATTTACTTTTTATTAATTGATCAAAACAAACTTAAATTTATTCCAACACATGATTCTACAGTGATGCTTGCTGATTTATTAAAAGTACGTCAAACATGGGAATAAATGTATGACATGAAATGCTTACCAAATCACATGAAAATTGTAACATTAATGTGAAACAGCTATGACAGATTACATAAATATCTTTTTCCCAGAATTACATATACAGTACAATTATCAGTACACCAAACAAATCTGCTACTATTAAATGAGTGAATATACTATTTGGAATCACTTGTTCTAAGAACTAGATAGAAGAATCAAGGATCATGAGTTATCATCCAAAGTTTGAGACATAATTGTAAGAAATATTTTAAATCTGATAATAACGTATGATAAACTATTTTAACATAGAACTATTCAAGAACAGCAGCTTAAAAGAAACTCTTCCAAGTCACCAAATTTCATTCTTCTGTCAAAATAGTTTTTTTAAAAACTAAGGAGAACAGCAAATGTTTATGAAATGTTTCAAACTGATATGTTTATGATAATTTCTTTAAAATAGTTAATAATTATAATTTAAAATAAACATTTATATTATGATAATGATGTTTATAATATAATGTATATGATAGATGTTTCCATATTAAATATTAATATTACCATTTTAAGATATTGTGTTGTTTATTTCTCATATTCTAGTAGTATATCTTTATTCTTTATACTCTAGACACTAAGTAATCACTTTCTTTCAGTGGTGTATCCATTTCTCATACTTTGACACTAATTAATCACTTTCTTTCAGTGATGTATCCATTTCTCATACTTTGACACTAATTAATCACTTTCTTTTAATAACATATCTTTATTCCTCATACTTTAGATGTCAATTAACTACTTTTTTCCAATGATGTATCCTTATTCTTCATATTCTGGACACTAAGTAATCACTTTCTTTTAATAACCTATCTTTATTCCTCATACTTTAGATGTCAATTAACTACTTTTTTTCCAATGATGTATCTTTATTTTTCATATTCTGGACACTAAATATCCACCCTCTTTTGCTGGTGTATCTATATTCTTATTATTCAAAACACACTTAGTACTATTTTCTCTGTTACTAAATTTCCTCTGTTCTCAATATTCTAAAACCTACTAACCAGTTACAAGCTAACCTTAAAACTGCTCAAAAACTACATAATCTGTTGTTGTTGTTGTTTAACTGGTGAATGTTTTGTTGGATTTACTGATGTATATTTTATTGGATATTTGTCTTTAACTGTAATATTATTTTATTACTTTACATTTAGAACAACGTTATTAAGCATGTTTCTTCCTAGACTTGATTGTTGTTGTTCTTAGAAAGCATCAGTTACAAAATGCTAAAAACCTCTTTCAGTCCCAAAGATACCAGTTGTTGGCAGTTCTTTACTTGATAAGGCATGATGTCCTTGCAAGAACTTTTCTGCACCAACATAATCGACAATTGCAGATAAGAAAATGTCCAATGAGTATGAGAAACAGTTGTGACCAAAGGAAACTGGGCTACTGTTCACTAATGGAACACTTCATCCAGCAGTGAGGTTTCATCAAAAATACACAAATTATAAATTGGGATGTGGGAAGGCACTGGGAATTATTACCCTCTATAGCACCATAGTAAGAGTCATGAAGAGAGAGAGAGAGAGAGAACATGGATAAACAAAACTTGATGAAACATTAATGTGTAGCACATAAAGAATAATATCCAACATTGTACAATACAAAACTGAGCTCACGTGGCAGGAAGCACCAGTGACAATTCTCAAATCCAAGTGGATATCTCCAGGTCCGGACTTTAATAATTTCCACCCTAAAGCTATAAGTGCTATAAAGTCGTATTGTCATATTTTCTACTTTTGTCATATCTCCTTGTAGAGTTGATTTTAACAGACGAATCAGCCTCATTTTGATAAGAAATATAGGCATTCATGTCTAAAGCCGAACCTAAGACTTCAGTTTCTGTGCCCTTGGTTACATCACTACAGTCACCTCTCTGTAAATTTCCCAGAAGATCATATTCTGAATGATTCTTAGAGCAATACAAAACACCAGCAGCAGAATCTGGTTCTGCTTGAAGAAGAATCTGATGAGCAGCTCTGTCCATTTCTTCCTGAGTCATGTCGATAGCTTCAGCTATTTCTCGCTGAGTAGTTCTCACAAACTCTGGGTCGCAATACTTACCCAAACCTTGTTCATGCAATACCTAAACAGATTAAAATATAATACTTCATTATTCAGAACATACATGCTGGCATGTTTCATCTTGAAATAAAAATATATATTTACAAGTTAATATGATGGTGTAATGGTCTGGTTGTAACACAAGTCCTAACAGTACCTGGAGGACATGGTTCATCCCTTGAAATGTTCTTCAGCATGTTATAATAATGTTTCCTTTCATGTATCTATTCTAGTTTCACAAAATATTATAGATTCAATCATTTTAAGTTATTTAATATTTTTTTACCAATTTCTTATATTGATTGGTTATCAGTGTACCCACATACCAAGATACCATGAGAGGATATCACTGTTCCATGCAATTTTTGTTATTTAAGATTTAACTTATCTGCAGAAAACAGATAAATCACTTCTAGGATATGAAAAGAACCAAGAGTTTACTACCAAGCTCAGTATTCTGTTGCATTAGTAGTTTAGTTACCAACACACGGGTAAAAGTTCTCATTTTCTCCCTACCCATTAATTTAATAAGATTAATCCATATAGATTTACATTGAAAGAAGAAGCAAAATATCTAAGTTCATCATTTTCTATTCTTTTATATTGTGAGATGAAAAAAATACTGAAGAAATCTGGTGACAAAAGAGACCTAGTAAATGAAATGTAGAAACTTATTGGTTGGGCATTTTTGTACCTTAGTAAGACAAAAAGAGTCATTTACTGCTGCTTTACAGTCAGTAAAAATGCCAAATTTGTGGTTTAAAGTGAAAAATATCTTTTATTGAGACAGAAGGAAAGTAAAGATGAGAATAGTATCAAATATTTAAAAGTTATTTTCAGTTATTATTGACCAATACAAGTTTGAGCTGTAATGTAATATTAAACTCCAATATGAAAAAGGCATCAAATTACTATTTGTTACGAGGCCAGACAAGCATCACTGTCATACTGTTTACGGATATTCATATAATGTCTCCTTATGCAGTGTGGCCAGACAAGCATCACTGTCATACTGTTTACAGATATTCATATAATGTCTCCTTATGCAGTATGGCCAGACAAGCATCACTGTCATACTGTTTACAGATATTCATATAATGTCTCCTTTTGCAGTGTGGCCAAACTCTTGCACATGCAGTACAATACTTTTCTATACTAATAGAGCAGGGACAACCTGAGAGAAGTGTGAGCAGCTGACTAGTTTTGGAACTAGTCTGGCTCATAGACACACACACACCCCAATGAAAGAATAGACCATTCCAAGTTTTAACTTGTTGTTAAACAGACGTTTAAACAACTCTAATTATTCAATTATGTACAAGCTGCCCAGTGTCAGATAACAATACGAAGAATTAAATTGTGGTGGATTGCTACAAGTTCTTCAAATACCTATAGAATGATAGGTTTCTTTTTGGTGAGTGTAAAACATGTAAATAGACCAGTTTGATTTTTAATAAAAAGATGTTTGATTAGAAGATGAAAATATTACGTGCAATTTATTAGGTTATTTTTAAGTCATTAAATAAAAGTGCTACTGACTGAGAATAATAAAGAAACAAAATCATTAATTATATCTAAAAATATATATCAATTATTCAGATCTTCTAAACAACAATTATCTATAAAATAATGCCTACCCTCCCTACAAGATTTTCTGCACTTCCTTTGACTTCCATAGATCTGTTTGTATCACAAATCTTCCTCACAGCACCAGGTTGGTAACCTAATTTAAAATTTTTAATGACATTCAAAAGCTATCCAAAAGTATACAATAATATTAGCAATCAATGTGTTCGAAGGAAAACGAAGTTTG
>NW_013667279.1:170317-175297 GCF_000517525.1 Limulus polyphemus | reverse complement strand
TAAGGAGACCAGTGGACGTCTTTTTTTCGGTAAATTGATGTGGAAAAGTAAGAACTTTCTTTGTACACTATAATTTTTATCTAATGAGTGATTATATATGAATTTCTATCAAACATTTAATGAATTAACAAGTTATCTAACACTCCTGTGTTTTCTTTTGTATAGTTATATTTGTACTCAAAATAATAACCTATACTATGAAAAGTACACAAACGTGAGTACTAGGCATAGTTACAGACAGTCTCTTGCAAACACTCTTTCATGTTGAAAGAATACAAAAGTCTGACAAACTTTCACACATAAATATATATAATGCTCCTTCAACACAATTTATTTTACAAAAGATGTACTTATAGATGAGGATAATTATTCCTAAATAATACAACAAAGCAAAATTACCACAATAGGTAGATTTGTGAGTTAAAAAGTAGTAAGGTTTTCCATCTTCACGATGCCCTTTGTCATTCTGTTGATCAGTCGATTGGTGTATGTCACCATCATAGGCAAGTCCTGCCACTGCCATGGCAGGAAGCTGAGCATGCCTAAGATAAGCTGCCACATGATTTAAGGAACTTTTGTCATTGTATCCATTCTGCTGATGATGATCTTCAGGTCCACAGTCAGTGCTAATGGGATGTTCGTTACTATCCTGCTTGCGGAGACAAGACGGACGGAAACTACCATCTCTACCTATACCCCTTCTAAGGAACTTTCGTGGGGGAGGGGTAGGAGGTTTAGGACCTAACTGCTCATCAGAGTCCTCTACGGAATAGCTAGTAGTAAGACAGAATACAAGAACACACAAACATAGGTTAGTTTAATTACACTGGAAAGACTACAAAATTTTTTGTAAAACACATACAAAAATAAAATATCAAAGTATGATATGCTATCAAAGTAAAATACCTGTTATATATCTTTGCAATTATAAAGGACATATTCATCAACTATGCTCATTTTTATAACTTAACATTTACACATTTACTTTGGTTGATAAAAAGAAAAGTTTATAAAATTACTTGGTTTTATTACAAATGATCAGAAAACCTCTTGTTCCAAGAGCAGATAAAGTATACTTCCACAAATCAAAACCTGCAAGTTACCTTTACACATTACATTTCTTGTAATATTTATGATAAATAGAGAGGTTATACATACTATGCATTGTATGAATGATTTTTCCTTTTGTTAAGACTTTCTGTATATAACTGATATTTGAAACCATCAGTACTTGGTGAAACTCCACAATTACAGAATTTAGGTAAAAAACAAAGACAATTGCATGTTTCACAAATCAGTACTTGTGAAACATACAGTTGTCTATTTTTTTCATCAATTCTGCAGATATATAGTACTACTAACTACCACTAACCTTATCATCAGTTTCTGGTAATTATTAAGCTAGCAATACTTATTTATGTACAAACTCGACCTGTAAACTCTGTGTATCTTGAAGCTTCATTTGCTTCATTTATAAACTCTATGCCACATGTGTAGTATCTATACAAGGGTAAGATACATTTCCATGATTACCTTGTTCGTGTTGTCTAATAAATTTCTATTTTCATTGCTGAATTATCTTTAAAGCATTCAAAAATTTAACAAAGTATATTAATCCACATCTGTAATCATATCACTGATATTTTTCTATAGGATTAAATTTCAATACATTTCAATAAAGAAAGTAATGGTTATAATAAAAAACGTTCTTAAGCTTTTATTGATTAAAAACAACTTACTCAGCAGCAAGGGAAGGTCTGATGGTTGGCATCATGATGTTAGGAAAGGAGTCAACACTTTCTGTACTTGAGCAACTGAGACTAGTTATTACAGTAGAAGGCTGGCGGGGTTGCTGGATACGTGTGGACCGGAATGGTGGAGTTTGAAAAGAATATCTGTAAGGTAGATAAGCTACAGCATCTCCATCCAAACTTGGATCATAGGTACTGCAAATGTCGTTGGATGAGGAAATTAGTGGGTGACATACAGGATGTTCAGGAGAGTCAAAAACACTCATACTTGAGGATGGTGAGTCAACAGGATTAGTGTTACCAACTTCAGCTACAGGGTAGGAGCTAGAGGTAGGGGACCAAGGAGATTAACCTTTAGTAACATAAGTGAGAACAAGATTCACTAGAAGACAAGTTGATAAAAGTACTTGCTTAAACAGTCTAAAGGCCACTAAATTTATATATCACAATGAAATATCGCTGTCTTTAAGCATTTATGTATTGTTACTGTGCTTAGAAGAACATACACATTTTTAACTTTATGCTGTCAAAGAGTGAACATGCTGTTTATGTCAGGGACCAAGTAGAAATGAAGCCTCAGTTTAAATTTGAGAATATATTCCATTTAAAGATAATTTATTATGGAAATGTAAACAAAAGTGCTTCTGTCTGTTCCTTATGATATGACTTTTTTTTCTAATCATTTTAGAAAATCTACAAAGTACCGAGACAGAAAATGCACTCACCAACTACTTTGTTTTGAGTGTTTGTTGAAGTCACACAACAATTTGTATAGTATACTCCCACATGGCAGCTTTTTAGTTTGATATAGTAGCTATTAATATCAATATTAAAGCCTTTTTGATGCAAACAGAATACCTGAGCATACTTTCATATTTCAATCTCTTAAGCTACTTGTCTTTATTTGACATCAGATAAGTGGCTTGATATAAAAAACTCTACCTATACATATACATAAGTAAATATGTCCCCTACAGGAGAAAGTTGTATAGCAAGTAAATTATCATTAATTCAGGTTGTATACATCATTACTCCAAAAGTAGAACATCTAAAGTATTTGACTACTACACAGTGTAAAAAACATAGCAATGTCTACATGACAAGATTGAACAGAAAAACTATACCTCAGTATGGTAATTTCAACATATCAAAAAATATGACAGCACAAAGAAACAAACTGATCAGGTTGACATCACCACTGGGGTGTGGTTTGGTTTGAATTTTGCACAAAGCTACAGAAGGGCTATCTGTGCTAGCCATCCCTAATTTAGCAGTGAAAGACTAGAGGGAAGGCACCTAGTCATCACCACCCACTGCCAACTCTTGGGCTACTCTTTTACCAATGAATAGTGGGATTGACCATCACCTTATAATGCCTCCACGGGTGAAAGTGCGAGCATATTTTGATGGGATGGGGATTCAAACCCACAACCCTCAGATTGTGAGATAAGTGCCCTAGCCATCCCGGGCCTACTTTGGGGTGTGATTCAATTTTATCCCCTATGAAGAATGTAATGAGCTTCAAAATAAACTATATATATAATATTGGTAATAGAAAATTCTTCAAACTGAAAAAATTATATAAAAAAGTGGTATAAGGGAAAGGTATGTTCTATTTTTCTAAAACATGAAGTAAAATATTCAATCAAATAATTAACATCCAAGCCAAAGTAAAGTTAATTTATGTCACATGACAAAATATAATCCACAGGTTTGCCAGAAAGAATGTGGATTCAAATGCTTTTATAATCACTTGGAATATATTAAGTAAAGAAGATTATATCTGAATTCAATAGTAGTTTCTTTTTTTGCCTATTTAAAAGACCCTTATATTTAATATCTAAGAAATATGAATTATTTCTGGCATCAATCACATAAGATAGAAAACTCTGAAGAAGATTTTTTAAATTATTGATTCAAACATTAAGTTTTATTAACGCATAATTTTCTAATACTGTGGTATTTTCAGGTGAAACTAAATTCTCTTAGAACAGTGAGATAGGTTTGCAAAATAACAGGAGATTGAAGAAGATATTCATTAGAAAGTAATTCTAAATTTTCTGATTTCGACTGAGTGAGATAAGGAAAGACACAAAGTAAAACACACAATGACAACAAATCTTTATTTAGACTCAAAAAAAAGAATAAAAATAACATTTACTGGATGAAGGACAGTACCTACATTAGATAGTTGTTTTTATAAGCTCTTCTAACAACTTATAAAGAGGTTTATTAAGAACTAGTTAACAGTACAGGTTAAACATTAGAAGAGTTTTATTATGAACAAAAAAAAGTTATACTTCGTTTACCAAACTGAGGGCTTAAGAGAAACAGTATTACATACCAAATGCTATAATATTATGTTCTCAGGATGTGAGCACCACCTATGCTACTGCTGGTCAGCTGCATTGCTTTTGACATCCTTGCACAAAGTGCAGCATTACAAACATAGCCCATTGTGTTATTTTCAGAGAATGATAAAGGTAGTTAGAAAGAAATCAACTTAACAAATTTCTTGACCATCTGTTATGGGAAACTACACACACACACACACACACAGAATAACTGATAAATCTCTATAAATATAATAGTACTGTCTGTTGTATGTCCATGTAACTATTTTGCAGGGTGTGGATGGATCTTCACCAAAATTAGTATGGAGGATCATTAGGTCCATATGGGGGTACATACAAATCTTCAGTTTTGCAGTTTTTATGGTCATTTTCTCGTTTTTTACCACTATCTCACTTCCTGTGGATGGATCTTCATCAAATCTGGTATGGAGGTTCATTGGGTTCATGGGGATATACATTAACATTTTCAGTTTTGTGGTTTTTATGGGCATTTTTGCTTTTTTTTGCCACTATTTTGCACCCTGTTGATAGATCTTCACCAAATTTGACATGAAGGTTTGTTGGGTCCATGCGGAGATACATGAAAATTTGTGGTTTTACATTTGGTGTTTTTGCAGTCTTTATAGGCTTTTGCATTTTTTACAATTTACAATTACATATATAAGGGGAGCAACTTTTCATGTCCTAAGATAACCTTTCATTAATCATGAATTGACATAACTTCCCTCCAGAGGATAGGTACTCCAGCTAGTTTCAAATAATACTACATTAAAATAGTAATATAGAAAATGCATGCAGTGGTGGGATTCAAATATTTTAACAACAGGTTCTCTCACTTGCAGCATGTAAAAATATTAGATATTAAAAAAAAGGAG